>NC_059410.1:15821176-16121176 GCF_905220565.1 Melitaea cinxia
CTAGAGTTCCGAGGTATGGAATATCATGTGGCAGTAGCCAGGTTTCCTGGAGACATACCACACCACACGTCCGACACAGGCTCCTGACATCATCCACGGAGCGCTTAACACTCCTACAGTTGAAAGTAGCGATCTGAAGAGGGCTGCTATCCATTATGAGTTTTGCTCGAGCCGTACACAGTGTCGTTATAAGCACTAATCGTTTTTCTGTTTTTAAAATGTACGAAACGACGGAAAATTACACCCACAGGCCACAGTTTTTCATCCATGTACTTCGATAGATTATGCTCTGATATCAAGAACTTGTATGCTTTGTGCCCTCTATTAGACTTCATCATTATTTTCTCAAGAACTACTGTTTCCTACGTATTATTAAAAATATGTTTAACTATGTCATCCTCTGACGCTGATATATGCACATTAGTGATAAACATTGGTATTTTTCGTTCCGCGGCACGGAAACTGCACGTCAAGTCTCGAGCTACACCAGTTTTTCCAAGAAACCGATACTTAATCTGTCTTTTGCGATTCACCACTGTTTTCCATTCTTCATTGTCTTTGTTTTGACTAGTCGTTGTTGTTGTTTCGCGCGCGCTCAGCGGTCTTTCATCGTTTACGCTATTAGTTGTATCGGTATTAATCAGCTGTTTCCCTATCGGCGAACGCGGCACCGTACTACTACGCCCGGGTGACGTCACCGCATTGATAGTCTCGCTAGGCGAGGAGGCACGGCCCGTCGCCTCCTGACTCATCGCTTGCGCCGGCAAGTCGCCCCCCGCGCAGCGGTCGCTGCATTCGTCGGACCGTTTAGGCACTTAGGCATTATTTAGGCACTAGGCTATCTTTGATTCTTTCTAGTTTTTGTAATAATACTGCCAAATTTTTTATAAAAATCATGATATTAATTCTTTTGTTTAGTTTTAAGTCGTATTTTGGAAAATAAGTTGTATTCGCCTATAATTGGGAAGGCAATTTTAACGTTTTTTATTATTAATTATTATGTAAGTGTAGTGTAATCTCCGTTGGTTTTTCAAAATAAATACCTTTATTCCTAAAATGTTCCTTGTTGTAATTTCACTTTTATATCAGGTACTCTTTTTTTTTAAATTACACGGTGTCCTATAAATTAAATACATAACATAATTGCGACAACAATCATATTTAAGTCATTATCTAAAACTGTTTCTTAATAACGTCTATTATTTATATAATTGCTGCATTCCTGAGAATGATGATGTTAAGATATTAACTAGCGTGAATTAAAAAAAATCTAACACTATCTTGCTGTTACGTGATCGTGATCAAATAAAAAAAACATATACATACATATGTATATATTTGTACGACTTATTTTTTATACAACTAGATCTGCAAACAAGCGCACGGTTCACCTATTACCGTAGACTATAGACGTCGGCAACGTCAGAAGCATCCCTTAGGAGCTCTGGTCACCTGACTAACACAAAAACACATCATTGCTTGCTGCTGCTTGAAAACCGTATTTTTTAGCTGTGACTTTATGTAGGGACGAGGTAGTTCCCCAGTCGGGCTGCTCCAGATTTTGAGCTGATAATTAATATACCTCATTTAATAAACCTTCATTTATTATAGTTTTCTCAAAAAAAAAGTTTAATTTATGCAAATAGAATAAACTGACCTGTATAAAACGCATTAGACTGGAATGACCTTTACTGTAGAGGTCAAAGGATGAAACACAGTACGTGCCCCCTGGGTGCAGCATGCACTCGTTGTAGTCGTCCATTTCAAAGAGAGGAGGCATCTTGCGATATTCGGTTTCTGAAAATATTATAAGTTATGTAACGTCATTTGTAACGATAAAATCAATAGTCTATCAACATAAGACATGGTCAAAGAAAAAGTTTATATAAGAGTAAGGTCGTTTCTTGTAGGACTGTTCTGTTATTGGCTGTCCGTTGGCCTTAAAATGTTTAAATAATTAGGGATAGGATTATGCTTAAAATAATGAAGGATAATTCAATTGACAAATATACACATGTTTCAGAATTATTCAGCTAGTAAAAATAGATGCTTGTATAAATCGCAGCAGCCTTTTAATACTTATGAATTATAGTTTTGTAACTTTAGTGACCTGCGTTTGACTGTGATAGTAAGGCGAAACGCGAATGCATAGAAAAGTGTGCATTAAATTTTTAATAACTCATTGTTATTAGATTTTAATGGTCGTATTTGTAACACGTTATAAAGATATATCATTACGTATACAGGTTAAAATATTGCCATTATACGCAATTATTGCAAATAAGTAAATTATACTCGTGGCGCTGGTGCATTTAAATATTCTTAGTACTTAGTAGTTTAACAAGCAGGCTCTCCCGACTTTGTCTATTTATCGTAAAAACAGTAATTTAAGATTTGTGTTAAGTACTAAGTGTATACGTATTAATGCGCTTATTATTAATGTATAGGCGACTATTTTACATTAGCTCAGGCGTAAAATCGGGCGATCTCGAAACGAGAAGACCCTGGATCAAATCCACATGTCTCCAGATTGAATATTTTTTATCGGTATGTAATTCGTATGTGAATAAAATTTCCAAAAAGCACGATTTACAAAAAAAATTAATAACTAAGCAAAGCTCGATAATCCAGGTGCGGAAATTAAGTAATCAATATTTTTTTTGTGTAATATACATACTTGTATGTACGAATTTATGTTTAGCAGTATTTTCATATGGTAAGCATACAAATCATACAGATGTTTGAAGTAGTCTGAGCGCTTATAAATGTGTATCGGATGTTTCTGGGCATCCGACGCGATAGTATCCTAGTATTCCGTTCGTAATCCCGTTGATTGTGAGATATTTATGTTTATTTTTTTTATAAAATAGATTTTGAGCTGGATATTTCATGCTGTGCCCTACCTTAGTTAAAATATTAGAGGCTACTTCATAAAAAAAAAAATACTATATAAGATATGATAAAATATGGAGATTGAAATCGTGTGAAACAGAAACGCTGACCAGGGACTCGACCTACCCTGAAAGTGACATATTACCGCGCTTGCGAAAAAGAGATTAATATATTTTTTAAATATCTTATCATTCTTAAGAAATACACGAAAGCCGCGTATCGGAGCTTTCTTCTTTTTTTAATTTAATTTTTTGTCTGCCTGAATGTATGTTTTGATCTGCTAATCGTAAGTCGAAAATGCGCTTGGCGGCTATTACCGTATAAGGTGAATCTCGTATGTAATCGCAGATTAGTAATTTTAACATTTAAATAACATAGACACGTTTTAGGAGTCTCCAAGGAGGCCATTTATATTCGCTTCGCGGATATAAACCTTTGGTAAAATAGTTGTTTCCTTGTTGGGCAGCGAGACGGTAATCTGAACTTTTGATTTTAAAAACATAGTTACGAAAAAAGTATTGAAATAATTTTCTCATAACTTTTATTAATCTTAATCTATAATATAACTGTATATACCTAACTATTAAGAAAAAAAATAACAATAAACTTATTTATTTAAAAAAATACTACAGTTTCAACTTTAAGAAGTGCAAAGGCAACTTATATTGATATTACATCACGAACCAATTAGATATCCGATTTCCGATGTCAATGAGAAAACCTTAAGTAAGAACTGAACACTTTACGACACGGTTGTACACTATATTATTGCCTATATTATATATGTATCAGAGCCGTGCTCAAATTATGAAAAAAAAATCTATATAATTCTCTGATTCCTGAGCAAGAATCCTGTCGGACCTGGCTAAAAATTTAAAAACCATCTCCGAGAATCGTTCATATTTCTGCAAGAAAGCTGTTTTGTTGTATTTTAGAGATCAACCTATCTCAGTGTAACTTTGTGTCAAATATTATCCAGATACGTTTATCCGTTCTGGTATGATTAATTAACAAACAGTGGTCCTGGAAAATAGTTTGCCGCCCCATAAATTACGTTAAAAAGGGTAAAAACAGCGTTTGTATTAGGGATGTGACTTTTCGGAATGAAATTCGATTATTGTATTTACAATTCATCTGCTGACTTTTTTGCACATCCCTAGTACCTATGTTCGGCTTCAGCTGTCCCTCGATTTAAGTTACGTTTGTACCGCCCCTTTCAGGGTACTATCCCGGACCACGGCTCTTTTGGCCCTGAGGTAAATATGCCTATGGTACATCTATCCAGTATTTTTAGATGCTATTTTTTTATACTTACTTTTCTGGGTATGTACAATGTTATAGTGAATTTAATTGATATACATCGTAAATATTATGTGTTAAGGTTTACGACAATTGTGAACGTGTAATATTCAAGAATTATAGCGGACTGTTTCCTCAATTAAAACAATAATCGGCGAGTACTTGAACTACAGTTCATTGTAACTTGTCCACTTTTAGCGGAACTTGAAAGAATTGCTATTGAAAGTCAATGTCGCTGATTTGTAATGTTGAGGAATCTTTTTTCGGTATGTGTTTGAATAGCCGCATCATCATCATCATCATCACTACAGCCTATTGAAGTCCACTGCTGGACATAGGCCTCCACAAGTTCGCGCCAAAAATGGCGTGAGCCCATGTGTGTTGCCCATAGTTACCACGCTGGACAGGCGGGTTGGTGACCTGCGGTCACTTGCGGCTGGCTTTGTCGCACCGAAGACGCTGCTGCCCGTCTTCGGCCTGTGCATTTCAAAGCCAGCAGTTGGATGGTTATCCCGCCATCAGTCGACTTTATAAGTTCTAAGGTGATAGTGAAACTGTATTATCCCTTAGTCGCCTTTTACGACACCCAGGGGATGAATAGCTAAGTTTAAAGTTTGAGTAGCCTAGTGGAAGGAATTTTGATACATAGCTATATTGGTCTTATTGGAACTATCCTTATCTCTGTCATTATTAGAAGTTTATTTATACGATTAAACTGGCAAACAAGCATACACCACCGATCCTCCCCAGGTTCCCAGGATATCTACCTTACTCACCACAGGAAGAAACATTACAACCAGTAGTATTATTTAACTGTGTTATCTTATGGTTGACGTTGAGCTACTTCTCCAATTGGCCTGCTCTAGGTTTTCAAAAATCTATTTCCTGTAACCTACCTCTACAAACTCTTAACTGTAGACACTGATGATTTTTTCAAGAGCTGTCTATAATTGGTACTGAGGCCAGTTTCATAATTCAATGTCTATCTGATTTTATAAATAATTATAATTATGCACGATTTAAATCCATATGCAACCTAGCATAGTGCAGACATTTTATCCCGAAACTCACCACGTTAAAAAGTTAGCTTAAAAGAAGTAAAAAAAATGTAGTCGTGGACAAAGTTGCGGATGCCGTTTGTTATTAATAAAATAGTAAATAGCAAATGATTACAGCTAAGTTCAAGTGTTAAACACCATCTACGTGCATTCGTTCTGCTTTAAATACAAGGTTATTTGTAATATTATTAAAAATACATTGTAAAAATAAATTCTTACTAAAGATTTCATTTATTTATTTACTATTTTTGTATACAAAAATAAACTAATACTGCATATAGATAAGTAAAAAATTTACAAGCATAGGCGATATAATATATAACAATCTTTTCAGAGAAGATTTTCAAAAATTAATGGAAATAATTAGTCTGTACGTTTTATAAAAGTTATACTATAACTATATACAGGATGAGTCTTCATAAAGTGCACATATCTAAAATCAGTAAAACTACACACTTTTTCATCGATGGAAAAATTATCAAAAAAAATAAAATAAAAAATATATATCTGATTTTTAAGGAATATTTTAAAAATTTTAATTGCAGTTGCTAGCCCTATTTAAATAAATCGGTGTAACTTTTAAACTAAATGTAATGGATGTTCACGATGGAGTAAATTTTATAATAATTCTTCGTTATTCTAAATTTATAGCATTAATCTTCGAGGAAATTTTTACTTTATGAGCATAGCCTATTATTAGCAAGCATTATAAAATTCAATCAATTCCATTTTATCTGTTATTTCTATCGCTCTCGTGATCGTTAAAGTAGTAGTTGAAATTTAGTGGTCTTTAGGGGTTTGTTTTATTTCAATTAATATAAAACCACTATAGTTTAATTGATAGTCTCTGATAGTATATCAATAACCTATGCGATATAAACTTAAGCTATCAGCTATTGGTAAAATGAGCCCTTATGGTTGACGTTTAATCCTCAAAATTTTGGTAATTGGGTTGTCTGGTAGAAATCGCTAAATAACCATAAGTCCGCCTATTTTAATTCACAGTCTGTAACTTTGAAAATGTAATTGTTTGTTTAAAATGTAACTGTGATGTACAAAAATATATTTATAATTAGCTGTGCCCGCAGCTTCGCCCGCGTTGCAATCAGTGTGTCACAAAGCTTTCCCAGCAAACTTCCAGTAAAACTCTCATCAAAATCGGCTTAGTTGTTCCATAAACCTTCCTCTTAAAGCACTCTCTCCATTGGTGAAACCGCATGAAAATCCGTTCCGTAGATTTTGAGGGAATCGATCACATATACTTTTGGGGACTTTATTTTATAATACACTAACCGTTGCCCGCGACTACGTCCGCGTGGTTATGAAGATATGCATTACTATTAAGATATATAACGCAAATATTTTTTTTAATTTCAGTCACTTGAAATGCTTATCACACTGAGTAACTTTATAAAAGGTTCAATTTAGTATAATTTAATAGTTATTTTTATAAAACCTCTCTATAGACCATATTTTTAGTTTTATTTTCAGACTGCAGTATAAATAACCTATCAGGCGAACTTATAGCTGCTGTATATGTTTCATACAAACTATCAACCCCAATTAAACCCCTTTAGCGGTGGAATATCGCAAAATCTGTTCTTAGCGGACGTTTACTAACTATAATCTACCTCCCTGCCAAATTTCATCTTTGTCCATCCTGGATGGATGGACCATCCAGCGGTTTTTGAGTTCTCATGATGAGCGAGTCAGTGACCTTTCTCTTATATATATATATACGATGATATTAAGATGCATTATTTGGACACTTTCTCACCATCTATAGAGACATTTTAAATTTCAAGTCTCTTAGTTCAAAAACATAGCACTTTCATACAAACTTCCGACCCCTGTTTCACCCCCTTAGGGGTCGAGTTTCATAAAATCCGTTCTTAGTGGATGTCTATGTTCTATAAGGAGCCCATCTGGCAAATTTCAAGTTTATAGCTGTTATAGTTTCGGAGATTTCGTGATGAGTGACCTTTCGCTTTTATATATATCGCTTTTATATATGTTAATAAATACTTGCACGTAGAATTACGAAACAGAACCGTTTTTAAATACGCTCGTTGATTTTTTACTAATATATTTTGTTATTTCATAATGTATGACTAGACAAGTTTATCAAGTCAGAAAAATGTTGAAAGGTGTAAATGAAAATTTAAGCTTTTCTCATAATGGCCTATAATGTTACAGACATTAGGGGCGGGTTTTAGCGAATATTTTAGCCTTCTATAGTGACGCTTAATCTTGGCATTGGCTGGGACTTTAACATGACACTCAAATAAGCTATGTATAAACGCATTTCCTATCGCCAACAATAAAAATAATATAATTTTAATCTAAGTACACTAAACCTTATGCAAAAAAAGTTGTGAAGATGGTACATTCATTATTGCTGTTATGTTTGGAGTTATTTATCGGACTTAGAGAAGGACTTTTTTCGATTCGTCTTTATTAAAGCAGACTATAGGCTATATGATGTCAATATATTACTCAAACTGGTAGAGGACTTAACACAAATGTCGAGCCCAATAAATATTGAAGTAGAAAATAAAAAAGTAATAATTTTTTAAGCGCTTACTATGTATTACTATCTAGGTTCTACCAAAAATTTAATTACGATAAAAAAACATTTATCGTTTCTTTTTTAATTTTGAAAGACAAATAAAATAAGAAATACTCACCATTAACACTATAAATAACGGCCAAACTTTCACCAAAAAATAATACCAATAGGAAGATAGCGGGAAACATTTTTACCATGCCCTATAAAACCTTTTATGAAAAAAAAAAGAAAAAAAAAACTAGGAACAATTTTTTTTTTTAAATGAACCAGATTAAAATCTAAACGATATAAAAACACGTCGTATTCCGCGTACTCTTAAGTCGTAATACACATAAACTATTATCCTTATCCTAACGCGACATTTTACTTGAGACCTTAACGCTAAGGTTACCAGATTTTAGAAAAAAAACGAGATATTATACCGTTACACTTTTTACTTTTAACTTTTTTTTTAATTATCAACTTCGTGATTTATTTTATATGCTAAGAGTTACTAATTTCCCATTAGCATAATTCGTAAAAAAACAACTAAGAATGAACGACGAGATAAAACACAATTTAAAGTGTCTGCAATGCACATGTCTATCCAACTGAAGTTGACTAAATCGGCCTTTACGTGTAGATACAAGCGAAAGGGATTACATTTAACCACACATAATATGATCATTTCTAAGCTATAAACTACAATATTACGATATGTTTGTCTATCAAGTGTTTTGTTTACGTAACTAACTAGGACTATTACTTTGTCGGGTATCCGAAACACGGAGATATAATCTTGTCTCATCCATACTTATATTATAACTCTGAAAAGTATGTTTGTGCGTTTGACCGGAATTTGAGGAGGATATTTGCATCTGTGCCCTAACTTAGTTAATAATAATAATCAGCAAACTCTTCTTTCAACTTCTCCTACATGGAGAAAGAGGCCTGTACCGAGCTGTGGGATGTTGAAGGCTGAATCGATCGATCGTACAAATTTCCGCTCCCAATTGTAAGTCTGGATAAAAAATAACATAATTATGTGTTATTCTGGCTCTCAAGCAAACTATGTAGCTAGTTTCTTTGAAAGAGTAATTCACATGTCCATCCAGGATCACGCTATTTTAACGCCTCACACTCGACGGCCCCCAGTAGCATTTACTCCAGTGTTGAAGATCCGGAAATACATAATACATAAGCAGAAACGTCCGAACCAAGGTAAATATCTGTTTGTACAAATTTCTATCTTTTTTACCACTGTAAATGGGTTTTCCACAGGCAAGTTTACCCCACTCAGACTCGAAGTTCATAGGTATTTTAGATTACAATAGGGAAATTTTAGGAAGATTTAACCAAAAACTCCGCAAACTATTATTGAAGTAGTGTAGATAGCAAAGATAAATAAAAAGTCCGCTAAACTAAAATCAATTTTAATTTCAAAATTCTGAGTACGCCCATGTCACTGTAGTTACTAAGATGCGTAAAATCGGCCTGATAATAAAATTTACTTACCCATAGCTTATGGACACTTGTTATACACACAAACATTTTGGCTTAATAATATTATTAGGATATATAACAATAAAAAGATGAGTGTTGCCTTTTTTACACGTATTAAAAATATCATTCGCCTGTTGGTCCTCAAACTGACAACATAAGCATGGTAACCATAGTTTATTCGAACAATTACGCGTCAACTTCTTAAGGTGAATTAAGTTTGTCGTAGGTTCAACCTTTAACTTAATATGAATTTCATCTCTAAATGTAAACAAAATATTAAGAAAGCCGTATTTATTAAAATCTATAATTAAACAATTTGAACAGCCAAAAAGTATGCGCGGGAATTACTTCCAAAAGATGGCAATGAATTGGACAAGTCTTTTGCAAGTCAGATCAGGAGAACTGTACTGCAGAAAATAAAAAAATAATAAAAAGGTACCTGATATACATACATTCACTAAACAATACCATCGTACAAAGTTCGCCAGTTCAGATGGTATTAATAAAATATGTAATGACATCTATACAAATAAATAAAATTGGAGTGTCTGTTTGTAATATAAAAAGAACCGCTTTTTACTAAATTCATATGTATACACGGTACATAGACCAATATAAATTTTTTTTACAATTTTTGTATGTCTGTCTGTCTGTCTGTTTGTTCCGGCTAATCTCTGAAACGGCTAGACCAATTTTGACGGGACTTTTACTGGCAGATAGCTGATATCATAAGGAATACCATAGGCTACTTTTATTTTAAAAATTTATTTATTTTAAGAGTCTACGAACTGAACAATAAGTTTTTTTGTTAAATTCCACGCGGACGGAGTCGTGGGCACGGCTGGTAAATAATATAATTAATTAATTTATAGCAACGCTAGAATAATATACACACTTCAGCCTATTGCAGTCCACTGCTGGACATAGGCCTCCCCAAGTTCGCGCCACACATCCCGGTCTTCCGCAATTCTCATCCAGCCTACACCGGCAATCTTATGTAGATCGTCGGTCCAACGGGCCGGAGGACGTCCCACACTGCGTTTGCCAAGACGCGGTCTCCACTCTAGGATCCGTCTACTCCAACGGCCATCGGTCCTGCGACACAGATGACCAGCCCACTGCCACTTCAACTTACTAATTCTGTGGGCTATGTCGGTTACTTTCGTTCTCTCGCGGATAGTCTCATTTCTAATCCTGTCTTTGAGAGAGACCCCAAGCATAGCCCGTTCCATTGCACGTTGAGCGACTTTAAACTTGTGGACCATTCCCTTCGTCAGTGTCTACGTCTCGGCTCCGTATGTTAACACAGGCAGGACGCATTGCTCGAAAACTTTTGTCTTCAAGCATTGCGGAATCTTCGAAGTGGAGACTCGACGGAGTCTGCCAAACGCCGCCCAGCCCAACCGAATCCTCCTATCGGCCTCCTTCTCGAAGTTGTTGCGGCCTAGTTGGATAGTATGGCCTAGGTAAATATAATCCTGAACAACTTCGAGAAGGGTACCATCGACCGATACCGGTATCGGTATGACTTGGTTGTTAAACATAACTTTCGTCTTATCCAAGTTCATACAGAGACCGACACGTCGGGAGGACTCGTTTAGGCCGGTCAGCATTTGGCCTAACTCATCCAGCGTCTCCGCAGAGATGACAATATCGTCGGCGAAACGAAGGAAACGAAGGTGAGAGATGAATTAGAATAATATAATTACATAAAATATTTAATTTACATTTTGACAAAAACTGAATTTAATTATTAAATCATTTCTGCCACGTTCACATACTCGTATAATTTTATTTTCCTTTTTACCTTAAATGTGAAAGCACAAAACCAATAACAAATTATTCATGTCTGTAACTAATGTACCTAAAATTATTCAAAAGTATAGCACGCAAAAAAAATATCTCACTAAGACTTGTCACATTAAGGCGTATTTACTCTAAGACCAAAAAGGCCATAGCGCGGGGCGGGACCAATTAAGGGGCGGCTAGAGCCTAGCACGAGGGTTGGTGTCTAGCATCCGTACTAGAGATGTATAAAAAAAGGTCAGCCAAAAAATTGTAAACACAATAATCTTTTTTTTACACACGGTCGTCTGTTCCTGTGATATGATATGATAAGCAACTTAATGCTTGTTACAGGTAACAGCCGACTGTGTTTTTTTTTAAATATACATAGAAATAATACATGTATAAATATATAAATACGAATATTACACCCAGACTCAGGAAACAGGGCCACTACAAACTGCGCCAATGGGCTAGTCACAGTAGAACACTAGTAGTAGGGGGGACACAATAAACGAATTTCATTCCGAACAGCTTAATCCCTAATACATAGGCTGCTTTTGTAGTCATGATTAAAAACAAAACTTAAAATCTTCCCATTTGGACTCATGGGGATCTTGGAATAGTATAAAACTCTTACAAATTTATGTCCCAGGACTATGGGCAACACTTATGAGTTCCCGCGTTCTGGTACTAGGTATATAGTACCCAAATTAACGAAATCTTCGAACGAATCTGGATAATACCAGTACTAACTGGAAACTTATTAATAATGAGAACTTAGTACTCGAACCTCATTCTTATTCCCACTAGCCACAAGTCTATTTATATACATATAGTTCATAATAAAATCATACTGAGTCTATTTCAGTACATCGATAATCGATAATTAGATTTTTAGTGCAAATCAACAGCAGCGTGGAGAACTAATGTGCAACCTTATTCATATATAGAAACACAGCCTTTGCCCATTTGTTGGATCTTTAGGAAATGATCATATTTATTTTACGAGTATTTATAGTACGAGTAGGAATGACATAATCATAACCGAAATATATTAAAAATGGTTTCAGTATTTTTTAAATATTTTAAGGAATGGGTGCCGTTCCATATTGGCATCAGTGGAAATGAGAAGGCTGACCGATTAGCTAAAGAAGGAATAAAGTCAGGAAAGGAAATTAATATACAACCAGATTATTCAGAAGTTCTAAGTTAAATACAAAAAATATATTTACGGTATTTGGAAAGAACATTTCGATGAAATATCCAAAATTAAATGAATTTGTTATCGCACAATTCAAAGTCAGCCTCCTCCCGTGCCCTGGTTTAACCATTACGAAATAAATAGATTTTGTATTATAATAGCTCATCGTCTTAGATCGGGACATATTCCATCAAAAAGTTTTGGATTCCTTATGAAAAAAAATTGGCTCTCCTAATTGTGATACATGTGGAACTAAAGAAAATTTATATCACTTGTTGATGGAATGTGTCAAATTGCAGATTTAGAAGCAAGTATTGTTTAGGAATTTAAAACTTTGTTCGTTCGATGTTGGGGCGGTGCAAAGTATTCTATCGGATCCCTTATCAGAATCTGCTAGAATCATTTTTGATTTTAGTGAATATGTACAAGAAGACTACGATAGCACAGGTTGAAACGTTAGAGGTTTTTTTTTGTTGCTATTTTTGTTATTTAATGTAATTTTATAAACGATAATAAATAATAACAATAATATTAAACGGTTAATAAACGGGTGGAGTGACATCCAGAATAATAATAATAATTATTATTTATCGTTGTGTCCATTTGTTATAAGTATTCTTTGACGGTTCGCAGGAAAGTGGACATAAGGTGCCAATCAAACCACTAATTGCAAATTCATGCGACGTTTCGATCCTTTATTGGACCATCATCAGGCATCTACAATACATATAAACATTGAAGAAAGTTGTACAACTAATTAATCTATACAACAACAAAACAAAGAAAACCAAACCATTAGTACCTTTACACGTAGCAGTCAATCGACATCTCTTCATTAAAGTTCTTTTATTATGTAAGATTATTAATTATTACAATTGTAATGATAATTGAAGAGAAAATTAAATAATGTTACTTTCTAAAGTGTGTTTTATATATTGCGAGAAAAGGATATCAAACAACATGAATGACTGAAATAAAATTTCCAATCCTACATTTGTTGTGACGGGTTTTTGTCCATTTGCATAGTACGCGCAAAACTCAAGTTGGGAGGCTGTTAGGTTGATGAATGCGTAACTAATAGAAAAGAAACATAATGTGGAACTGGTGCAGTGGGAGATTCCTGTGGTTTATGGGACAGTGGAGGAGTTAGTTCCCGCGCTCTGGAAATAGTACTCTCCAATGGTATATAAAACTCTTACTGATCATGTAGTCAGTATATATATTCGCTTCACTTCAACCTATCGCAGTCCACTGCTGGACATAGGCCTCCACAAGTTTACGTCAAAAATGGCGTGAACTCATGTGTTTTGCCCATAGTCACCATATATATTATTACAAGCATATATTGCTTGTAATATCTATTTATTGAAGTTTTACTTCTTTTGGCACATTGGGGAAAAATGAAGAGTGCAAATTTTTACGATACACGTGCACACCGTCACAAAAACGAGTTGAGTGATCAATAAACCAGGTAAAATGTAAAAAGGTGAGTGTGTACATAAGTACTTTTTACACGTATGGACGTAAGAAGTTATACTTCATTGGCTAGCTAACTTCACGTTGCTAAATTTTTCTTTATAGACTAGCTACGTTGGCGCAACGGTCACAGCCATGGATTGTACCTGTTGCGCTGGCGGTTGCGGGTTCGATCCCCACACATGACAAACATTTGTATTGGCCATACAGGTGTTTGCCGTGGTCTGGGTGTTTGTGCAGTCCTTGTGGGTCTCCCCACCGTGCCACGGAGAGCACGTTAAGCCGTCGGTCCCGGTTGTTATCATGTACACCTGATAGCGATCGTTACTCATAGTAGGGAATATATCCGCCAACCCCCATTGGAGCAGCGTGGTGGATTAAGCTCTGATCCTTCTCCTACATGGGGAAAGAGGCCTATGCCCAGTAGTGGGATATTACAGGCTGAAGCGTAAGACTAGCTAACTTCACGGTGTCGGTTTTTTTCGTGACAATTCAACCTCCTCATTTTTCCCTAACATGCCAAAAGAAGTATATTTTCGAAACAAAATTGAATTTCTAATTTAAAAAAAATGGCGGTACGAACTTCTTAGGTTGTCTTCTCAACTTGTTACGTATATTTAATGGATCGATCCTTTTAGTAAATAAAAATTCCATTTCATTTAAACATTTTAATTATAATAATAATAAAATTATTTATACCTATAGATTACACGTAATAATATTACAGTTTATACAAAAATAAATACTGTTAACACTCAAAAAAATATTACTTAAAATTATTTATAACAAAAAATATATAAAAATGAAATATGTATTAAAAATAATGGATTTGCAATGTACGCTTGTGCATAATACAACAATACTGCCGTGCTTAGGCAAAGACAATAATAGTTTTTCCCCGCTTTTGTAGAATATTGACACCATTACATTTTTTTGACGATTACAATTGTAATATCATAAAATCTATTTTACGATAAGTGCATTTTTGTCAAGAGAATCGACATAGCGATTCATCGGGGAAATGCTGCCAGCATCCTTGACACCATTCCACTCGGACATGAATTAAACCCCAATTGTCAGTCAAGAATGAGTTCTTAAGCTGTGAATTGTAAATATGTATAAAATTTGTAAAATTTCGAAATAAACTTGTTATAAATTTTATGAATAATATGGGTATTAATATTGTTATAGGTACCATGTATTGAGTTCTAACAGACACAAAACTTTAAACTTCATATTCTCAGATTTCGACATATATAATTAACTGTTTTTTAAGCCTTAAACACGATATAATATAATACTTAAGTCCATCACCAGTTTCGCTCACATCCGATGAACGTAAATAAAAAACGACATTTACATTGTCAGATAATACTGTACACCACCGTATTATACATAAGTCGGGCAACTACAGTGGTGGAAGTACGTCGGTTTAATAGTTTACAGCCACCAGGGGCATGACGATCGCTGGGTGTGTGTGTGTGTGTGTGTGTGTGTGTGAAGATAGAATAGCATTCTGTCTCTTTTTCTATCACGAATCACGCATTTATGTTTTAAAATATAACCAATTACAATGAAGCGTCACTCAACCAGCATGCGCAGTGCGCACTGCGCACCGCAACACGTGATCGCACACATCTATAACAGTGACGTACAGCGGCGTTGACGGGAACGAAAAATTATGATGTTATCGTAATAATCTCTCACCATTAAAATTGGGCTTAGTTCCCTGACCTGTATATAAGACCGTGCTGTAAACGTACAGAGGCAGTTGAGCACAATATCAACCCTTCAAAAAACACTACAATGGCTACGTTCCACTTAAGGTCCGCAACGCCATCGACCACGACCGCTGAAGTTGTCGTTCATATTGCTTTTGTATACAAATAATATATTTCTACTGATTGTTATCAATATACGTTTTGATTTTATAATTTTATTACATTAACTAATAAAAAAAATTGATTTACTTAATTGTAACGGTATGCATTCTTAAAGGTTAAACTCAAATCGGGAGTCAGAGCTGACATACACACTTTTTGATTTCCACCCCCAAGTTTAAAGAACACCCCACTTAATACAATCGTTGACTATTCCTCTGAATCTCTGAGCACACAGTTCGTTTGGTGTCAGAATGAAATCGTTGATGTCGTGGTCACCACCAACTTGTGGAACATTTTCCGATTCAGCTGTCATTAATGGTAATACTGTTGCTCCTAATACAACTGCAAATGGTAGAATCTGAAATTTGAAAAAATAATAATATATAAATTTCTATTTCTTTAATAATAATATAGATTTTCAACCTTACTTTTTTTCTTTTTTATTTATACATGATTTCACAACAATACTGAAAGGACATTTAATTTTCAATATATTCCGCACAATTTATAATAACTTTTGTTTATGTAAGAACCGTATACAAGGTATTAGAAAACTTAAAGAAATAGTAGAATAGATCTAGCTATTTTCAAATTATGCATTTTCAATTTCGATTCATTTTGATTTTATAAAGATTAATTATTGTAACAACTATGATCAACAAACTCGTACCTTCTTTATATCGCTGTTATATTTGTCTCTTGGATAGACTTCTGATGGATCCACCGACAGCCTCTTCAGAGCTTCCTCTAACTTCGTGTAGTAGTGAGCCAATAACTCATCGAAATATTGCTTTCTGAACTCTTCGTCTGTACTCAAAACTATAAAGTAAATGATGTCGCACACTGGAGTCCCCGCGTAAACAGTTTGATAATCGATGGATATAACATCGACGACGTCGCCCTGGAAAATAAAATAACGCTAAATTATTAACCGATATGTAGATATGACATTCGCCAACCCGTGGTGGAGCAGCGTGGTAGATTAAGCTCCAATCCTTCTCCTACATGAAGAAAAGAGGCCTATGCCCAGCAGTGGGATGTTACAGGTTGAATGTTGATCGTGATGTGGATATGATGATGTACGAAAGTCCTATTGCAGTCAACTGCTGGACATAGGCCTCCACAAGCTCGCGCCAAAAATGCATGAACTTATGTGTGTTGCCCATAGTCATCATGCTGGGCAGGCGGGTTGGTGACCGCAGGGCTGGCTTTTTCGCACCTAAGACGCTGCTGCCCGTCTTCGGCCTGTGTATTAAACAATTCATAGTAGGACAATAGCCTACTGTTGCTCGTGAGAGTTTTTACACAACCGCCAGATACAAAAAACACAACCGCTTGACTCATGAAAAACCTCTGTATGACCTCTAAACTAATATTTTTAAATCAATTATTTTGGGCGGAAAAGACCGACCGCTTGCACAACGCAACCAAAACGTCATAGTCGATAAATCTATTGATAAACATATTTAATTTATATCTGTAGAAATTTATAGGAAAACAAATATCCAGGCGTAATGTATATCATAAGTTTGTTATGTAACCGTCAATAAATAGGTACATGAGTATATTCGAGAAATCATAACAGAACAATTAAATTTCGATTTAAATTCGAACAGTCAGTAATAATTGAATTGGAAATAGTAAAACAGTACAGTAAAAAGACAATATTTGTCAAGCCTAATGTTTTTTAATATTCTTCATTTATTCATTAATCCAAATTAATGGCTTCCAAAGTAGAACGGATAATTTCCCCAGGGTCGATTCGAATTTAGAATGGAGAAAATACGGAGGAGATCAATCGGTTCTTTTAATACAATAAATTAATAGTATGCCTATAAACCTACTACGAGTATGTTTACAACAATCACAGCGTAGAAGTGAAGTGAAGAAATAGTAGCTAATTATAGGACACCGAAAATAAAATGCTCTTTATTATGAACAATTCTATGTGGCTACGGCATTAAAAAATATAGCTGCCCCCTCTCTTCCCGTGGGTGTCGTAAGAGGCGACTAACACAGTTCCACTACCACCTTGGAACTTATAAAGCCGACCGATGGTGGGATAGCCATCCAACTGCTGGCTTTGAAATACACAGGCCGAGGACGGGCAGCAGCGTCTTCGGTGCGACAATGCCAGCGCTGCGGTCACCAAACCGCCTGCCCAGACTGGTGACTATGGGCAAAACACATGAGTTCACGCCATTTTTGGCTCGAACTTGTGGAGGCCTATGTTCAGTAGTGGACTGCAATAGACTGATGTGTGTGATGATTATGAACAAAACATTTTATTTGTTTGAAACTATAGAGAGGAAAGATTTGATTCCGAAATTACTGAACCGATTTGAAAAGTTATTTTACTGTTGGGAAGCTACACTATTCGCAGGCAACATAGGCTATATTATATTTAAAAAAAATAATATATAAAGAATTTTATACAATATATTTTCTAGTTCTTGATTTTTTTTTATTTTGTTAATTGGTTTTTAATTAAGTACATAAAAGTATTTAGGAAATTTAGTATTTTAGAAAATGACAAATACCGTAAAATAAAATAAATCAAAACAAAATAATAACAATAATAATAATAATTCAAACTATTAAGGGAAATAAAAAAACATGTGTCTTTATTTATTTTTGTCGACAGTATAAAATTACTTAAATAATTTTAAAAAAAGTTTACTAGTAATATTTTAGTTTTACAAACGTCATATTATACAGTCGTGTGACATGTGATATTACGTCACTTCAGTTATATATTTTTCTTACGGTTTTAGTATCACATTTTTTCAATTCGGTCGCCCAGCCAAATTTCAAGCCTGCCGTAAGAAACTTCGTTCCAAAAATTAATTTTGAAAATTTTGTTAAATGCGTGTATGAAGCCGGGGCGGGATGCTAGTTTAAAATATTATTAGACGAATAAACGGAAAACAATTAGTATTTATGTTGACCTTATCTGCACAATTATTTTATTTCAAAGACCGGAACTGACAACATTAGTCACTAATAAAACCGTAATGCCTTAATTAAACAATTGTCGATTTAAGGTCGCATTGGTCCTTGTTATAGGTGGACAATACAGACGACATTGCAATAACTATCTTGTCTACAGCCCATATAATTTAGTAAGACTTATGAGTAAATCTTGGACCATAATGAAACAAAATATTTTTGAAGTAAAACTAAAAAGGCAGCCTATCATGGCGTCATATCATATCATGGGCATATTAAGTCTAGGGCCAAATAACCCGGGGCGTCATTCTGCAAGGGGCGGCGCAAACCGAACATATTATGTACTAAGGATATTAAAAATTATCGATTATTACAACTTTTTTTATTTTTACAACTTAAAAAAAGGTCAGCCAAAATATTTTCTGGATATTTCCCATGACTCGATTATTTTCTATAATTATAGAATAGGCGGCCTTAAAAAAGTCAGCTACAAAATTATCAATTTTTTATTAGCACACCCCTAACACATACGCTGATTTAAACTTTTTTTTCTTTAATTTATGGAGTGGCAAATTAAAATGGCTCGAGTCGTTGAATCTTAACATATGCCACTGACCTATCTTCTTATCTAGGTGACAATAATTACAATATTCTATTACGCCGAGTCTAACGGAAGCCAGACATCCGAACGATAAATGCATTTAAAGTACCACTTACTAACTTATCACGACACACCCAAAATGACTCGTGTTAGACACTTCAACACAGCTTGAAGCTCAAGTCGAATTGTCTAAGCTTCAAAAACTTAAAAAAAAAAATAGAGAACAAACCGCTATTTCAATATTTTTAATGTTTGTAAATTAGCAAATAAGAAAAAATTATGGTAAAATCCGCATGAATTACATAATATGTATCAGATAATTGTTAGCTTTCCTCGTGAGGCTTCGCATGCGTGAATTATACGATTACTAATCAAATCATCAATCAAATCGTTCAAAAAGTCATGTGTGTGTTTATTCGTTACAAAGTACAAACTAAAATAAATCAAAATATATTACAATTAAAGTACAAAATATTTTGCTACACCCAACCACTTCGGTCATTATGATCGTTATCAATCATAAAGTCTGAATAAATGATTTTGATCACGATTGCTGTTCATATTTGTTAGATTGTTTGTATGCCCCATAATATAATCTATGATCTGTAATATTTATTATCTATGATTGTACTCTTCCTTGCCTTCCCTCTCCGTGACACGACTGTAAAAGTGAATATAAGTATAATATTCTTATTTAATTTAAGTTTATAATATGATAAAGTGCCTGGGTGACCGAGCTTAGCTCGATATTTTTATTAAATCGTGTTTTTGAAAATCATATTGAAATACGAATTACATATTGTTAAAATATGAATAATATTTTTCCATTTTACCTAATAATAAAAAATATGAACTGTTTAATGAAATAAAAAATTAGGTGGTGTCCTGGGACACCAGGTAGCAGCGAAGTTCCTTCGGATAGTATAGAAACAACACAATTTGAAAAAAATGTTGAGTTTTATATATTTTTTCTAGTTCTTGATTTTTTTTTTTATTAAAACTATTTAGGAAATTTAGTATTTTAGAAAATAACAAATACCATAAAATAAAATAAATCAAACAAAATAATAATAATAATAATAATTCAAACTATTAAGTGAAATAAAAAAAACATGTCTATATTTATTTTTGTCGACAGCATAAAATTACATAAATAATTTAAAAAAAAATTTACTAGTCATATTTTAGTTTTACAAACGTCATATTATACAGTCGTGTGACTGATATTACGTCACTTCCGTTATATATTTTTCTTACGGTCCTGAGTTCACCCGATCGAGCCTTTCACTTTAGAGCGTGACGGATCTAATTTATTACCTACGAAAAAATATGTGGTGCGCCAAAAGAAGTTTGCGCTTTAAAAAAACATAAAACGGCTATTTATAGAAAATGAAGTACCTAAAAATAGTCAAGTAACTACGCGTTATCAAAGATTACTCTAAAAGTAGTTATCAGATCTCAATAAAATTTATATGTCACCACATGACAAATATCAGCTTTCGATTAAATTAAAAATTATAAAAATCGGTACACCCAGTAAACAGTTATTGCAGATTTTCAAGAGTTTCCCTCGATTTCTCTAGGATCCCATCATCAGATCCTGGTTTCCTTATCATGGTACTAAACTAGGGATATCTCCTTTCGAACAAAAAAAAGAATTATCAAAACCGGTATATCCAGTAGAAAGTTATGCGATATAATACAACGTAGGTCGACGAAAAAAGCGTCAAGTAAAAACGCATTATTAGATACCTATAACTCGAAAAGTAGTTGTTAGATCTCAAATAAATTTAAATGGGACCAATTGAAACACACCACCTTTCGATTAAAAAAAAAATTGTCGAAATCGGTCCACATGGTCAAAAGTTCTGATGTAACATACATTTAAAAAAATACAGTCGAATTGAGAACCTCCTCCTTTTTTGGAAGTCGGTTAAAAAATAATAACCGACTGTAAAAAAACTCCACTAATTTTGTGGAAATAACGATGAATGAAATTAGTGGACTTTATTATAAGTGGACTTTATTATAATATTATATTACAGATTATAATTTTTATTTTGCTCGTAATAGAAGAAAAGCCGACTTTAATGAACATCGACAAGCAATACAACGTGTAGTCGATAAAATAATCAATAAAATACGCCTCATTAGGGATAACTCAAAAAGTGTTCGTCAGATCTCGATCAAATTTAAATAAAACCTTTGCACACACAAACTCACACGCCTTTAAAAAAATTCTGAACACCAATAAAAATACACTCGAATTTACCTTCCGCTTTTTTTGGAACGAAGTGCCTTACGGCAGACTTGACATTTGGCTGGGCGACCGAACTGAAAAAAAATGTGATATTATAACCGTAAGCAAATTGATAACGGAAGTGACGTAATATCAGTCACACGACTATATAATATGACGTTTGTAAAACTAAAATATTACAAATAAACTTTTTGGAACGAAGTTCCTTACGGAAGACTTGAAATTTGGCTGGGCGACCGAACTGAAAAAAATGTGATACTAAAACCGTAAGAAAAATATATAACGGAATGACGTAATAATACCAGTCACACGACTGTATAATATGACGTTTGTAAAACTAAAATATTACTAGTAAACTTATGTAATTGTATACTATCGACAAAAATAAATAAAGACACATGTTTTTTTATTTCACTTAATAGTTTGAATTATTATTATTATTATTATTATTTTGTTTGATTTATTTTATTTTACGATATTTGTTATTTTCTAAAATACTTAATTTCCTAAATACTTTTATGTACTTAATAAAAACCAATCAACAAAATTTAAAAAAATCAAGAACTACAAAATATATATAAAATTCAACATTTTTTTTCAAATTGCGTTGCTTCTATACTATCCGAAGGAACTTCGTTCCTACTTGGTGTCCCATGACACCACATAATTTTTTAATATTTTTTGTAGTCGATTAATAACAAACAACCGTAAAAAAACTGTATTAACGTAGTGGAAATAACGACTAACGACATGTATATATTTATAGTTTGAATATTTATATAATTATACGTCTGTGTCCTTGTATTGTAAATGGCACATTGCAATGATATAAAATTATGATACGCGTTATGTAACGATGGAATTGTACGGTATGAATGAAAAAACGCTTTAGTGCCGCTGTTACACTAAATGTACCAAAATAATGATTAACATTTTTTTTTACAGAGTAACAGCGAAGTTTAAATTTGAAGAATCATCAGTTTATCAGTTCAGCCTATTGCAGTCCTCTTCTGGACGTAGGGCTCCGCAAGTTTGCGTCAGACATTCCGGATTTCCGCAATCCTCTGATCCTTCTGTAAAGAATATACATTACGAATCGGAAGAAGATTTAAATCCTATATATATATATATATATATGTCCTATACATATATATATATCCTATATATATATATATATATGTATGTATATATATATATGTATATGTTTGTCTGTAAACCCTTTATACAATCGTAAACTATGTATTTAATTATGTCATGATCTTCAGCAGTGTTGTGCATGATCCCACAAAGGTTTCTGAGTTGGTACGAACAAAAAAGAAAAGAAAAAAAAAAGTGTAGCAACGCGCGCAGAGTACAGATACCTAATATATATAAATTACATGTCACGTTGTTTGTCCGCGATGGACTCCTAAACTACTTAACCGGTTTTAATCAAATTTGCACACCGTGTACATTTTGATCTACCTTGAAAGATAGGCTATATTTTGTTTCAATATAAATAATTATTATATTCACAAAATAAAATAAGGCGGTACGAAGTTCGCCAGGTCAGCTAGTTAACTATAATTAATTTTTGATTGATTCAGTCTGTAATCCCACGGCTGGACATAGGTCTCTTTAAATAGGTAACACAATTGTCATTGTAAAATGACGATTTGAGGTAATCATTATTATGTATCCATTTTTATGTATCCATTTACATTTCAACATAATTTATTTAATTAGTTTTTTACCTATACAAAAAATAAATTGGCGAAATGTATGTTTTTAAGTTTAATTTGTCATGTGTTCGTCATTGTCAAAATAACATTAAAAAATAATAATTGATTAACGTCAGTACGATGTTCGTGGCGTTAGTACCTAAATTGTAAATAGGTCTAAACTAACACAGGTTAAATCACAGGACACAGTAATTATAGAATTTACTTAACAAAGCGTCTGTACAAGGCAAACAACAAAAATTGTTCTTAAAAGTTGGACGTTTTTATAATATATATATATATATATAATTAAAGTGTAAATCGTGTGCAATAATTGTTTTATTATAAGAACACAGACACACACAGAGAAATGTAGATCAGACGATAATGGAAGTGTTAACAACTGTTGTCAATGTAAATACAGAATATAATAAACGAATGCTTTATGAGTCATAATATAAATTGTATCAATTGTTGTCTGTTATAGACTATTATAGAGAGACGATTTCGTGCGCCGCCATTGTTACCATTCCTCTATCATAGAATGTGATATCACTACATAGTATAAAACAAAGTCGCTTCCCGCTGTCTGTATGCTTAGATCTTTAAAACTACGCAACGGATTTTGATGCGGTTTGCTGTAGTAAATAGAGGGATTCCAGAGGAAGTTTTATATTTATAACACATGCATAATATAGTAAAGAAATGAAATTCGTATAAGAATTTTTAATCGACTTCAAAAAAGGAGGTCCTCAATTTGACTGCATTTTTTATATGTGCTAGTTACCTCATAGCTTTTTACTATTAGTACCGATTTTGTTTTTTTTTTAGTCGAAAGCACAGCAAAATGCATCAGTGCATAGCGTGTAGTCCCATTTTAATTTGATCGAGATCTGACTAGTACTTTTTAAGTTATATCTAATTTTTCAACTACCTACGTTGTATTTGATACGCTTCAGCCTGTAATATCCCACTTCTGGGCATAGGCTTCTTTCCCCGTGTAGGAGAAGGAGCAGCTTATTCTACCACGCTGCTCCAATGCGGGTTGTCGGATATATTCCTTAATATGAGTAACGATCGCTATCAGGTGTACATGATAACATCCGGGACCGACGGCTTAACGTGCTCTCCGAGGCACGGTGGGGAGATTCACAAGGACTGCACAAACACCCAGACCACGTCAAACACCTGTATGGCCAATACAAATGTTTCTCATGTGCAACAGCGCAACAGGCACAATCCATGGCTGTGACCGTTGCGCAAACGCGGCGTCTACGTTGTATTTATTACTTGTCAATGTTAATTGAAGTCTATTTTTTCGTTAACGATCAAGCAATTATTTTCAGTTCAGAGAATCGATGCATTGATTAAGCTTATAATGAACTTAATTTATTTTTGTATCGTTTCCGAAACCATAAAATAAAGACATCGTTCAACAGTTTCTTCCTTCTGGTTATAGTTCAATTTTGGGACCTAAATTTTTTAGTATTTTCATTTATTGTATTGAATTGTATTGACACATATAATTGAATATTAACATCTTTTATTTACCGCTTTTCCTTCAAAGTTTTACTGAACGTTCACAAACATTAAACTTTGTCTTTTTTTACGGAAAATCGTTTATTATTATTATCTACGTCGCTGCTGACAAAAAGGCCACAACGAGTAGATATCGAGGTCGCAACAGTGTCTAATTTAGCCAGCCTTGGTGACGTAAAGGTTGCCTAGTTTCGGAGACCTGCAATTGCTTTTATTACATATTATTTTCGCGTCATTGAGCTACGAACTAACCAATTACGAAGCTACTATTATACCTAGGTTGTATTATAAGAAGGATAGATAAATATTAAGAGGGTATCAACAAATAAGATAAGGGCCTTCTTCAACCACGGTTATTTATAATGTAAGTATTGTAAATGAACATGTTTAAAATACTAATTAGCTTTAAAGTAATCTGTTGTACTGACTACTTGATGGAATGCCTGGTTATTTATTGGTTCATTATTACAAGTCTAAAGTATTGATATACTCGTATGAAATTTGGACAGCGAGGTGCTTTAACGATGCATCTTTGTAAACGTGATTCAAATATCCAATGGAACGTAACCGGCGGATATGATAAAATGGCGGATAGGGGAACAGTTTTTACAAAGTCCGTTATTAATATAAAGCAATTATTTGGGTATTTGACTTTATAAATTTAACTTGTGTTTCCACATTTCTGAAAAAGTCATAATTATAGGCATCTACTTGGATACGAAGTGAGGGGTCAGATCGCATGCAACGAATTGTCGAATTATTTTGAATTTAAAAAGAGCTTTTAATGTACTTTCGAAAAATAAATGAAGTTATGTTTACTTATAATGAATTTTAGTTTTATATTTATTGATATTCCATACGCTATTTTTAAACGAGCGGGGCTAATTTAATTGTTATGTTCGGTCTACTTGCTTGGGTTTTGTTCATAATTTCTTTATTTGCGATATCCTTTGGTGCCGTGTTATATTTTTGTGTGTATTCGATTGTTTCATATGTGTATCACTATGTTTATACAGTCTAGGCAATGCATCCAGATGAAACTAGCGATAGGCATTAGATTTCTTGCAGAAGGATTTGCGTAATGCGAAAACAAACATACAAGGGAACGATTTGGAATTCATTTCTCTTACAAAAACCCATGAAATACATTTGTCCTAAATATCAAATTATGTAATTTTCAGATTACAATTTTAATACAATTATGTATTTAAATTTTATTTTACGTTTCAATAAAGTTTCGTGATAAACTATGGTTATCTATACTAATACTATAAAGAGGTAAAGTTTTCTAACTTTGTTTGTTTGTGGGGGCAATCTTCGCAGATACCGATCCGATCACGAAAATTCTTTCCCTATTCAGGAGTGACATAGGCTATATTTTATTGTGATTTAATTAAAAAAAAACATTGAAAAACTTTATATATAAAATTCTCGTGTCACGATGTTAGTTACAATAGTGCTCCGAAACATCTGGACTGATTTTTATGAAATTTTGTGTGCATATCGGGTAGGTCTGAAATCTTTCATACAGCTAAGTTAAACGGGTGGGGGGGTTAAGGTAATAACATATATGGCAAAAAAAAGCGTTTGCAGTATCAGCTCGTTAAGAATAAAATACGAAAACGCCAATAATAGTAGGCCTCTGTTGAGAAACCGAGGTCATAATTATGTTACGATAATGTCAAAAAAACTTGACTCTTATATCATTGCTCCATGTCTGTTCGATATAAAAAAATTGTTGTGTAAATGTGACTGTGAGATTTGATAGGAAAAAGAAACAATTATTTTTGAAGTAAAACTTCTTTACGCAAGCTCGACTTAGGGAGTGAGCTGGTGAATGCGTGACGAGAGCGTTACGAAAAGTGTGATTGGGCGAGGCGAACTGAAGTTATAAGGGAGATATAAGTTAGTGAAGATAGAAAGAGAGAGAGTTACGTTTCGTAAATTTTACTTCAGTCGTGTGGTCTAAAGCACACTCGTTTTTTAGATTGTCGATCAGTTTGTCTGTTTGTTGTTTGTTTGTTTGTCCCTCTACCTGTACATTGATCATAAAATAAAATGCGATTTTCTTAGTGGTGATCATGTGAAGTTTTAAAGTATAGAAGTGATGTTATTACACTAAACAGTATTTCTTGCATAATTGTGTTATAAATAAATGAGCAACACAAAATAAGTCGGCGTATCTGTTAGTCATTATTATGAATTGTTAATGAATTACGCTTAATTTTTACTAAATAGGTTAAGATTCATTTACATTCTTACTAATCATACCACGACTAACTTTGCATTCCTCTCATGTCAATGTTGAATACCAATCAATCTAGTTTACTGATTTAAATAAACGTCAGTCCAATAATTGCGACACACCTTATTATTAAATTAAAATTGTACTTTACCGACTTTACCCGACGTTGTAGCTTACAAGAATTTTATTTAAATACGATAATTATTAAAAATCTGTTAAAACAAGTAAAATAAATTATTACATAAACTACATAAATATTTTATTGTAGTAAAATGAGAAATAAGTTTTAGTTAAATTTTCTTACCTGCTTCCTGAACAGAAGGTTGCTTTGTCTGTAGTCTCCGTGCACTAAAACAGGTTGACCGATGGGAGCATTGTATTTGGTCCAATCATCCTTACAACCTTCCAGAATTTTGATTATGGGAGCGTGGTGATCTTTATCTATTGCCGCCAAAGAATTTCCAATCATTTTATGCCACAATTCTTTAGTTTCAACATCTAATCCCTCTGAACTTATTCTGTACTTCAAATCAACCGTTAATTTTTCGAATTCTTCAGGGTAATGTTTCGAAAAAGCAAATGAGAGTGCGTGAAACTTAGCCAAGTTTTCAATACAAGCGCTAGCCTGTGCCCAATCCAATGATTTCATTCTGTTGAAGGGTCCATAACCACTCTCAACCAGGTTCTCCATGACCACAGTCTCTTCGCCTGTCTCAGCGCTGTATCCATACAGCTTAGGGAATCTGAATCTGTGTTCATCTGGCACATTCATTTCGTTTTCAATATCTTTATAAATTTTAATGAGTTGAGTGTAAACAAATCTCTCCGTGCCGTACAGCCAGTCTGCATTCATTTTACTACGCATTTTTTCTCCCACGCAAGCCACTTTTGCGAAGAGCTTGAGATCATCTCGATTCGGAGATGTCACATCGACGAGAAAAAGGGCAGATGTAAAATTCGCCCCATCGCTTGTAACCGCTTTGATCTTAGTTTCACGTGGTTTGTAATTAATTTCATCTAATATTTTCTCCATCAACTTTTGTAAAGTTTGCTCCACGTCCGCCATGTTTCGGATGTAATTTACAACTGGTTTCGAGTTGCCCATTCCAACAATCAAAGCGTTTATCTCATAAAAGTTGTTTCACAACGTCACCGGCCTGACGATCGTACTCGTTCATAAACTATGATCCATTACGTCATAACTGTAAAGGCGATACTACAATGAGCACGTTATTTTCATAATGCTGACTGTGATATTATATGTATGCTAGAGAACAGACTGTATTTGTCATTTATGTTATTACAATACGCAATAAAAATAAATTAAAAGCATTGTCCAATAGTATAAACCAATATAGTATAAACCAAACAACCGCTATGGTGTAGTAATTTGTTTAAAAGTATAAGATTACGAACAATCAATAATTTCTGTTTGAACTATCTTAAGTTAATAAAATAACTTTATTTTGTTATTTATTTTATTGACTTCAACAGCCCAAACATATAATTATATACATATACAGTTGTACATATGTATTGTCATTATCATCATCATTCCAGCCTAATGTAGTCCACTGCTGGACATAGGCATCCACAAGTTCGCGCCAAAATGGCATGAACTCATTTGTGTTGCCCATAGTCACCAAGCCGGGCAGGCGGGTTGGTGACCACAGGGCATTTTATGATGTAACCATTCTAATGAGGGCTACAACGACAATAGCCTTATCTCATATTTTTAACAATTACTTACATTTAAATCAATTGTAGAATCTGTACAATTAAATAAAAACACTCAAAGAATTAAAACTATTAAACTATAATCTATTAACAATAACTCCATTCGAATCGAATACTGAAACTTTTTACCTACCTCCATTTATACGATCCCATATTCTTTATTGTTTTGGAAATATATCAGATATAGCTCGACAAAAACAAAAAGGCCACTCTTATCTTTGAAACTCAACCTATCATCGTTCGTTTTTAATTGTGCTATAATATGTATACAAATCTACTCTGTTCTGACAAGTAAAATATACATTGATACAAATGAAGTTTTGAAGGAGAAACGTAAACTTGATCGTACAACTCAACCATTATACTCGTAGTAAGACTGAGTTTCCAGTTTTTGTGGATCGTTACTTTATATTTATATTTTTGAAGTAAAACTCCTCTACGCACGCTTGACTTGGGGAGTAAGCTGGTGGATGCGTGACGAGAGCGTTACGAAAAGTGTGGTCGGGCGAGGCGAACGTAGCAAGAGACAGAGGTGCGAGCACGCATTTTCTTTCTCTCTTCCTCTCATAGCCAGTTGCTAAGACACGGTGTAGTGTGTATTGTGCAGAAGTTTCACTTCAGTCATGTGGTCTAAAGCACACTCGTTTTTTTATTACATTTGCTCATAAGATATTTGTTGTCAAACAAAGTATGAGATCATAAAATGAAACAACAATAAAACATAAGATTTTATTAAAATTTTTGTTATAAAAGAAGCAAAACAATCAAACAAGACATGCAAATATTGTCAATAACGCATAATATTGCAAAGTATACCTACACAATTAGAAGAAGCAGTTACGCAGTCAGTTACGACAGCAGCCAGAAGCGAACTTGGAGGTCAGTCTGCTCTAGTTAGGTGTCCTACCGTCCTACCTGATGTGAGGAACTGCTCTATACATCAATAGTCTACGTTTTTTATATATTATTAATATACACACACGATCGTTTGTTCCTATGTTAAGCAACTTAATGCTTGTATTATAGGTAACAGACTGATTAAACAGCTGATTGATATAGCTAAATATTTTTTAGAATAATATACATATAAATATTACATATTAAAAAAAATTAAATCATACACTAATAAATAGTCAATATCCAGTATCCAGTGGTTAATTTATTTATACTTATTTAACTATAACACAAAAATACAACAATAGTCGCCTTGTTGAAATTTATCGCAATTATTCCACATTCCAAGCATTACCATCATTGTATAAAACTATACACAGTCTATGGCCAGATAGATGCAACATAAACCTTCAGACAATGATATCATTATAATAATTTATGTTTGAAAAATCCGTTGATCAGTAAAACAATGTGTATTAAAATCTTTATGAAGGTTCTACTCGCTTCATGAGACTATATTTGTTTCTTAAAATCATACTATTACTATCTTCATTCCTTAATTCCTTAATTTACTTCTTACTTAATTTCCTACTCAAGTTTTTAAATAGCACCCCACTTAACACAGTCGTTAACGATTCCTCTGAACCTCTGAACGCTCAGTTCGTTTGGTGTCGGTATGAAATCTTTGACGTCACCATCTACTTTTGGAATACTATCACCTTCAGCTGTTATCATGGGCAATATTACTGCTCCAAGAATAATAGAATACGGCAGAACCTGGAATTAAAGAAAGTAAGATCATACCCGAATTCGTATTGAAAAATGTTTATCTAAAACGTATTTCAAACCAGTGGCAAATCCGCCACCAGTTTATGTATGTTCGGGGATAACCTCGTCGCTTATACCGATTTTGATAATTCTATTTTTGTTGGGAAGGAGATATCCCAAGTGTGGTGCCATGATAAAGAAACCAGGATCTGATGATGGAATCCCAGAGAAATCTAGGGAAACCCTCCTGGAGGCGGATAAAATTGAAGAGGCTACTGACGGCTGGAAGTCCGCAACTGGTTAAAATAACTTTTAAATGAGAGTTTTACTTATCAGCCGTTAATAGTTATACGAGTAGACCGTTACTTGATAGTACTCATTACTCAATATTTTATTATAAGTTGGTGTGAACTAATCAATATATAATCAAAAATCTCCTGCCTTTTTTATGTCACTATAATATTTGTGTCTCGGATAGACTTCTGATGGATCCACCGACAGCCTCTTCAGAGCTTCCTCTAACTTCGTGTAGTAGTGAACCAGTAACTCATCGAAATACTGCTTTCTGAACTCTTCGTCTGTACTCGAAACTATAAAGTAAATGATATCGAGAGCCGGAGTTCCCGAGTGAACCGTTTGATAGTCGATAGAAACAGCATCAACGATGACACCCTGGAAAAAACCGTCACACTAAAAAAGAGTTCGTATTTTTTACCAACTTAACATAAACAAACCCGCGGTGGAGCAGCGTGGTGGATTAAGCTCCAAACCTTCTCCTACATGGGGAAAGAGGCCTATACCCATCAGAGGATATTACAGGCTGAAGCAAAGAATCATCAAAAACGGTAAACCCAGTGAAAAGTTATAAGGTATAATACAATTTAGGTTGACGAAAAAATAATACGTTAGATGTAACTCGAAAAGTACTTGTCAAATCTCAATTAAACTTAAAAATGACCGTAGCGACAACTTTCGATTTAAAAAAAATCATCGAAATCGGCCCACACTCCTCTTTTTTTGGAGATCGGTTAATAACGGAGACGTAACAACCCGCTATCAAAATAAATACGTGTCATAGATATATACATCACGATAATTTCGATTAATTACTGGTAATGTTGTAGGTACCAACTATCATTTGTTTTTCACACATTAAATTAAGAAGCGTAAAATGTCCTCTCCTTTTTTATTCGACTAGGGTAATGTTGTTGAAGTAATTACAGTTTCGGTTCAATATTTAACACATATTTCAATAAACTTACGAGAGCTACGGCTGTAAAAGAACATCACAATGCCCGTCATATGCAAAAATTCGAAGCGACAATACAAATACATATTAATTACATACTCAGTCGGTATGAGACAATTACAAGTATAATAATTATGTACGTATGTCCTCTGATTATAGTGACAATCCTAACATCTAAAGACTTCGCTGGTGGACCATGGTGGAACTGAAAAGTTGTTCAGAGCTATTCAGATAAGTGCAAAATTTCAGATTACACAGATTTTATTATATTATATTTTATTTTAGATATTTTACAGGTATTAGACTTGTTCAGAGTTTTACAGGATTATATTCTATAAAACTTTTTTAAAAGATTCTTTCAAAAATATATATTCCACCATGGTTTAGTAGACTAAACGACTGTTAACGGTGACAGACGTATGTTACATAGCTGTAGATGCAACAAAACAATTTTCGAGAACCTACTGCATACCTACTGCATTTTAATTATAACTCAATTTAGTCGCGATAAGGTTCGATATGAGTTATCTTTTCAAAAAATTGGCCTAGTGCGAGTCGGACTCACGCACGAAGGGTTCCGTACCATTGACTAAACTAAATATAAATAAATGTTCTGTAAAATATACGATTGTTAAATAAAACTAAATATTTTGTGAATATTTCAAGCGTTTAACTTGTGCTGATTTTAATATCGGGCAAAAAGCGGCAAAATAATCACTTTTGTGGTATGAGAGCCGCCCCCCCAATATTTTTTTATCATTTTTTTTATTTATTATTAAAGTAAATATACAATTAAGTATTTTGTTAATATTTCAAGTGCCGACCTGTTACCATTTATTGATACCGAGGAAAAATAGGAAAGAAGTTGCGTTTGTTGTATGGCCCCACCTTAAGTTTTAAATTTATTTTGTTTTTAGTATTTGTTGTTATAGCGGCAACAGAAATTCATAATTTGCAAAAATTTCAACTGTGTAGCTATCGCGGTTCTTGAGATACAGTCTGGTGACAGACAGACAGACGGACGGACGGAAGGACGAACGAACGAACGGACGGACAGACAGCGTAAGTCTTAGTAATAGGGTCTCGTTTTTACTCTTTGAGTACGGAACCCTAAAAATGAATCATGTAATGACAAAACTTAGAAGTTTACACGTGTGTATGTTACATGATTTTATCACTGTAGCAAATATAACAATTAATAAATAGTTTAAAGTGGTACAGTGTTGTCTAGTGGAAAATCCTATCTCTCATACTAAATTGTTTATGATAACGTTATTACAACCTCTTCACAATGATACCTTTTATGCAATTAGTAATTTTCATTGTAAACTTATAGCAATTTATATTCTTTTATTTTTCGAATCGTCGTATGTACCGATGAAACTAATCGATTCAATTTGATAACTGCTGTATCAACATAACTTAGTTGACAACAGCCGCATTCAAATCAAAAGCAAATTTATTTATAAATATTAATAAAACATCAAATAAATGTTAAATACAATGAAATCAGTTAAAATTTCTGTAAATTTTTTTTTGAGTCGTTTTTATTTTATTAAATAGTAGAATTAAAAAATCAGGTTTAGATATTTATTTATTTCTTTATTTAGTTTTTCTCACCTGTTTCCTGAACAGAATATTGCTACATCTGTAATCTCCGTGCACTATAACAGGTTGACCGATTGGTCTGTAGTATTTAGCCGAATCATCTGCACAATCCTCCATCACTTTGATTAGACGACCTTGAAGATCTTGCTCTACCGCCGCCAATGAACACGCAATCAATTTCTGCCACAAGTCATCATCTTGGCCTCCTGAAACTATCCTAAATTTCAAATCAACTATGAGTTTTTCGAATTCGTCAGGATGGTGTTTCGCATAAGCAAATGATAGCGCATGGAATTTAGCCAAATTCTCGATTGCAGCGCTAGCATGCGCCCAATCCAATGATTCGAATCTGCTAAACGGTTGATAACCACTCTCAACTAGGTTCTCCATTACCACAGTCTCTCTACCTTTTTCGGCGTTATAACCGTACAATTTTGGGCATCTAAATTTGTGTTCATCTGACACATTCATTTTGTTTTCAATATCATTGTAAACTTTAAGCAGTCTCGTGTAAACAAATCTCTCAGTGTCGTAGAGCCAGTCTCCAATCATTCTACTACGCATTTTTTCTCCCACGCAAGCAACTTTCGCAAACATTTTTAGGTCCTCTCGATTCGGACATGATATATTGATTAAAAAAAGGACTGATGTAAAGTTCGCTCCACCGCTTTCAATCGCTTTGATTTCGGTTTCCCGAGGTTTATAATTCATTTCGTCTAATATTTCCTCCAATAATCTACGTAAGGTTTCTTCTGCGTCCGCCATGTTTAGGGTTTGATTTAGAACTGGATTGCCGGATCGAAACACCCGTTTCGACAATCAAACGTTTATCTCATAGAAGTTGTTCAGTATCGTCAACGTGACTATCTTATTTGTTCATAGCTTGCATTATCATATTTGTTCATAGCATATATTACATACATTATTGTTATGAAGTCTGTATTCCGATGAGTAATGTGTATTGATAATAATGAATTAATGAACTACATAACGATATATTTTTATGAAGTATTATAATTGGATTAAGATCATTATCGATAGTAAGTGTTGTGTGCCTCCCAGCGATGTAGCGAATATTCACATTCGCGAATGTTTGCGATTTTTTTTGTATTCGTATTCGAATTTCTTTATTGGAAAGAAGTTCCCTATTGGGCGTTGCGGAGGGGTACCCTAGCCGGCAAAAAACGTCCGTAACGTTAAAAAAAGTGTGTGCTCTTTATGTATAGTCTATGTATGATGGCTATACAGTGTCTAATGTATAGTCTACGTAATGACTGTTATTATTATTGCAGTTTGCTATTATTATTATATCATTCGATAATTATTATATATTTAAAAAAATCATTGTAAATAAAATAAAGGTTCTATCATATCGTAGTTTTTATCTATTTATTATTGATTTTTCCTCCTTAATTTGTGCACACTTCTAACCGCTGCTACTGTATCGTGTCCAGTATACCCAAAGGTTATCTGGAAGAAATCGCTATTTAGCGATAAGATCGCCTTTGTACATCTTGTATTGTATCTTTCTTTATATGTGTCTGTATTTTGGTGTACATTAAGAATAAATAAATAAATAAAAATAAATAAGGTGTTAAGATATTTTTTGTTTTTTTTTTTTATTATTTCTATCGATTAAAAAATTATAATAAAAAATGTATACCCCAATAATTATTGTCTTTATACCTCGAATAGAAATTGAAATTAATATTTTATAATAAGGAACTTCGTTCCTATCTGGTGTCCCAGACACCCCACGGTTTTTTATTTATTTTATGATATTGGAACTGGAATAATAATAATATCTACTAATGAGATTTATATTTCTTATTTACTTATATTCTAAAAAAAAAACAACTGTTCTGGTGTGGTAGTGCATGTAGGACACCGACAGTTACGGGTTTGATACCCGCTTGGAACGAAAATTTGTACCTATTTGCATGAATATCTTTTTGCGGTCAAGATATCTTCTTTGTGGATTTTTCCACTGTACTTAGTAGAGCACGCTAAGATTACTTACATACAGAAAAAAGGATGGTAGAGGCTAGTACGAGCTTAACGCTGAAGTTCCTCAAGGCTCAGTGCTGTCACCCACACTGTTTATTCTGCTTATTAACGATACGTCGCAAACCAGCAATATTCGTTGCTATGCTGATGACGGTATTAGTGATGTCTTTTGGCCGGTTAGTATACCTCAAGTAGCAGTGGTGGGCCAATTATAATTTACGTAATACGCAGGCGTAGTTTCGACGAAACTGCGTCTTAATCGGTTAGACCCTTTGTATTGTGGTGCCGAGTTTTCAGATTGTTTTTTAATGAACATTCATAAAAGTATTGGGATACTTGGGGTAAATAACGACCGAGGTACAATTCCAGGATCACTTGGAAAGCAAAAAAGCCAGTGGCTGCAAAAAAGCTATAGAAATTCTGAGCAGGATGGAACGATTAAGTACATATTGGAACATCGGTTTCTGATCCTTATCTGGTTCTTAAAAACAGGCGATTCACTCGTACCTTCTCTAAATTTTCAGATACCCATGCGCCGGTAGACGATTAACATCAGATTATACCGGCCGCTCATTAACCCCCTTATTATAGAAAAATGGATCATTCAACCAGTCTTGGCTCGAAAATGATTGGTTCAAACATGACCTAGTTATACGAATTTCATATCTTTTAAGCGCACTATTTGATAAGTTCATTAGCAATCGCGTATATAAATCCAACCAATCACTAGTTGCTTCAGCCTGTAATATCCCACAGCTGGGCATAGACCTCTTTCCCCATATAGGAGAAGGATCAGAGTTTAATCCACCACGCTGCTCAATGCGGGTTAGCGGATATAATCCCTACTATAAGTAACGATCGCTATCATACTTTAATAGGTAGGTTTATTAAGTTTTTTACATGCCCGACGTTTCGAATACTTTATAGCAATCATGGTCACGGGAAGCGTCAGTCCACTAATATACATCAGAAAAAGTTGTTTTATTAGGAGTGAAATTCGTCTAAACGTTGAAATACCTGTATAGGTTATTATAAGTTTTTTGTTGTCTATTTCTCAATTACCGTAATGAGTAGATACCCATTCATACCTTTACGGGTTTAGACGTGTCTACTCACAAACTTTACGAGGTTATCAATCATTTAAACGAAACATTCATGAGGCCAAACAGATGCTTATTATTGTTTGAACGTACCGCGTACGCTTGTGTGCAGGGAGCTTCCGGGTCTCTCACGCTCAGGATCAGAAGCTACTGCGATCTGCTGTGATGTACTTAAAAAAACCTCTCAAAATTATTTTTTGTAGCGATACAATTCGTTAGCATTTTAAATTTACTCCATACTAAAGCGGCGAAAAGAAATATCGTGAAGAAATCTGCATGTTACAAAAGAATTTCTTTCACATGTACCCATATATGTCCGCCAAACAGAGCAGCATGGCAAAGCTTAACTCTAAACGTTCTCTTTATAAGTATCTCTGCAGAAGAGTATACTTAGAAAATGTATGTTATAATAGTGATTTTAAATGTTGAAGATCCCCTACCTTAGTATAATGATTTTAAAAGCATGCACCTTACCGAGCTTTATCGGAGGTAGGGCACAGCCGTTAATTTCCTGCTCAAAATATGGAGCAGCCCAACTGGGGTAACACCTTACAGAGGATCACAGCTAAATAATACTGTTTTCAAGCAGTGTTGTGATGCTGTTGGTGAGTAAGGTGACCAGAGCTCCTGGGGGGAATTGGCGATAAGATCGGCAACGCGTTTGCGATGCTTCTGGTGTTGCAGGGGTCTATAAGCTACGGTAATCGCTTAGCACCAGGTGAACCGTACGCTTGTTTGCCGACCTAGTTATATAAAAATGAAGTGTTCCAAAACGTCACAAGTCCGAAATTAGTCTGTTTCAAGCTGCTGATAGAACAAAAGAAATAAAAGACGGTATAAATACAGTATGCTGTTCATTTTATTATCTCAGGAATTATTTTCATATTAATATAATATCATAGTTTCATTACAATGGGTCTCAGCGGGTAATGACGAGTGCCGGCACGATGTACCTGATGAGTTAACTCACAACTCCACTCATATCATACATTATTAAACACACGAACAACTTTACAACCTTTAGCTTGATAAGAATGCCTTTTCAATTATCAAAAACAAACATATAAATTCTACTTCAATCTTTAAATTCTTTAAAAAATAATCATCAAAATGGCATTGAAAAGCGTCGCGCTGTGTGAAATCACTTCACGTGAATACCGCAACAAAACAGCCAATCAAAATTAATACGTATCGTATATTTTAGGTCGTTTTTAGTGCTATTAATCTATTTTTACCATAATAATTTATCCACGCATAGTCTTCAAACAGATAGCAACACGTCAAAAACCGTAACGCATTCACAACGATAGTAGGGCATGGTGATTAGAGACCAAGAAAGCAATCGATGAATGGATGGACAAATACTGTCTGATACTAAAATTTGCAGATTGTTTTTTCTAGAATGATCGATAACTTGGTCCCTAACCTTCAAGTCCGAAGGCGTATTCATAAGATGGTGTTCTAGCAACACGCTACATAGAAAATATTTTCAGCACGCTCGCATACAAACATTAACTTTTTTTTAATATTACCTACAAGACCATCTCTAAATTTCCATTATCTAGTGCATACAGTATACGTAACAAAAGCTATATTCAATATCAGAGGACAGCGATTTTCAACGTTTAATAGGTCCCTTGTGTTAAGAAAATTTATAGAAAACGCCTAAATATATTCAACGTAACGTAAAATCTCTAAAATGGTATGAAACAATACGATATGTAAACATTAAAGTAGCTAATTATAGCGAAACAAAACGTGGAACATTTTTTTGGGAACCAAACTATGCGTTACAGTCGCTTGAACACGTCAATTCGTATTATATATGTCGAATAGTAGAAAACTACTCTAATGATTATAATATGAAATGTATTAAAGCCTTTTTTCTATAGGTTTATCACAGTGGCTTATGTGTCACAGAAACCACTGCAATAAAACTTATATATTGACATTGACACAACGTCTAATTTAAAACGTAACGGCCTTCTATTCTAATTATGACAATACGACTAATAAATATAATTTTGTTATATATTAATGAATTTGAAATATAAATATTAATTGTTGAAATATAATTTGATGTGTAAATGCTGATATCTACTACTCCTCTAGTCAGTTTAGAACATCTAAGTACAACGGCTAAATGACAATAATTAAACATTTCTTTACTAATAACATTCCAGCGCTCGAGCGCTTGATATGAAAAAATTGTACTTCACTAATGGTGAACAATTAATATTTAAAAATAAAATCTCTTTTTTACTTTTAATCATAACGAAAAAAAAAAAACATTACTCCTATAATTAGGGCCATAGGATGGTGAGGGTAGTTCATAATGACTATTTGAAGGTAAGAGATGCGAAAAATATTTTTGGAATGATTTTAGAACTTATTAAACAATTCGTTGCACATTAGAAGCGACGAAGAGAAAATCGTAACTAGGAAAATTATCAAATAAACTATTCACAATACAAAATTTCAATAAATGCGGTAACTATAAATAATTATAAATTGCAACAGTGAATAATAATTATAATGAAAAAACTTTTCCGATTTTATCGCGGTTTATTATTTTTTATAGATGTACGACGTTTCAGATATTTTACAGCAACAATGATAACGGGAGGACTCCTGTACGGTTTGCTGTAAAGTATCTGAAATGTCGGGCATTTAAAAAACATAATAAACTGCGATAAAATCCTAAAAAGTTTTCATTATAATGAGTGAAATTCGCGTAAACATTAGAGAACAATAAATTAATAATAATGATGATGATAATTTTGTGATGATTCTATAATATGAATATTTATGACTTTCGCTACATTTCTATATGGTTAAACGAATTCTACTAATATACCACGATGATTTACTGGCAACATTGGCCAAGAGATGTCACAAGTTGTACATGAGCAAAAAAAGCATAACTTTTCCATACATAAGTACATCTATCGTAAATCCCATCGATATACCGTACCAATTTGATTCTATACTAGGCGCGCGGTTCCGAATAATACTGATTAGCAAATACAAAGTAATATCGCCGTCTCGCTCGTGTGCAGTGTGTGCGAAAGAGAAGCAAACGCCGACCAACTTTATTTCGATTCAACTCGTTGGAGTCCCGCGCACCGTCACTACCGCTTCAGAGAATCCGTCCGTCATACCCACGCGTTTCATATCAAATCCATAAAAACTTTTCATCTAAAAGCCATTTTATGTAGCAATATTGTAACGGTTAATCCCATTTAAACACTAGCAACGTATATTATAAATAAAATGCGAGCGCCGATGTGACGGGCGGACACTTAAGCGTTTCTTAAATATAGTATTACCAAAATTACATTATTTATAGCTTTAGATACACATATACACGTCAACTTCGAGAATTAATGTATTTATTATTATTATTATTTTATTATTATTCCGCTATCACTGAAGGTACGTTACAATATATTCTTGATAACAGACACGGATCGCTCGGGCCGCGTGGACAGTGGAAGTTTAAGAACTTTAGTATTACAATTATACTAACTACAAAAGATATTAACTGGCTGAGGACGATTTGCAGAAACTAATATCTATTATAAAATTTACAACGTACGAACAAGCTATGGTTACACGAAATTTAATAATTGTAAAAGCGACAACGTACCTTAGAAACATTTTACAGATTAAATATAGAAATACATAAAAATTTATTCAACTAACAACACCGTATGAAACGCTACGAACATGGCATCCACGCGGACCGACGAACCATAAACAACAGCGCCTAAGAAAGAGATAACAACTTTAGGACATTACCCATAAACACGTCGGTAATAATAGTTACATCATAAGTATACATTTACATAATTACTTACTTAAACAACTATAGGCTTGCGGAGACATTTCTTAGTTGAAAGTGTTTCGTGTTGCCATCGCAAAAGGTGGTCTCATGTCTCGGCAAGCGTGCATACTAGATTAATTATTGTACCGGAGGCGGCTTATGGCCCGTGCGCACATAAGCTAGTGTTGCCCGATGCTAAACTATGTAGCTAAAGCTAATAACTACCAATTTTGTATGAAAACTTTTTTTTCTTCTTGATACAACAATTTTTTAAACATATCGAACATATTTGGAATAGTATAATTTAGAAGCTATATAGACAACTTTGACGATTCCACTGATTATTATAAGAATCGCGTTAGTACTAACATATTGGGAGACCTGATATATTATTATCGTCTTTGCCTAAATGTAATAAGGTTCACAATCGCATGATATTATATTTAGATGAGATGAATGAACTCCCGACACGAGACCTCTTCACGTACCCTATTGAGAAGGATGAGGACAAAGAAGGCACCATAGAAGACTAAGTAACACACAGACAATTTTTTTATACAATCATTAAATTATTGCTGCTTAAATGTTTTATACATACAGGATATTATAAATATTTGAACAATCGGTGGTAAAGTTACACATGATCCTGGGCAGTTAAAGTTACATCGGTAACTAATAAAACAAAAAAAAAGTATTTTAACATGCAATTAAAAAAATATTAATAATTATCGAAAATTTACATTATTATGGTACTAAACAACAAAAAGGACGTGATTACGTCACAATGTACTGATACCATGAAGGTTAAAGACCGAAAAAGTCTAATAACCCAATAGTTCTTTTTCCCGCGACTAGCGGCGCTTGCGTCGCTATTCATAAAATTAGCGGTACATAAGTATCTAAAGTTAGCTACACTTAAGTGATCACTACGTCATACATTTAAATACCCTTGGAATGTTTCCCAGCTGTCGTTCTATTTTCCCAGTCTTTAGCCTCCATGATTTAAATCATGATTGATAACAATCAAAACAAGTTAGCAACGTATTTAATTACATTCAATTAAAAATGCAATTAAATTCGCAAATATTAACACGATTTTAACATTTCAAAAAAAAAATATTCAATTTGCATTCAATAATTTCAAAATAATTCTCATTTTTTAAGGAAATATGTTTTTACGTCTTTTACTTACACCGAATCGAATCGAATGGTTTGTACAAGTAATAACTACTCATTATATACAAAATAACCATAAACAAAAACATTTATAAGAACAGACATCACTCATAATTCTCATTATAACCGATTTAAAAAAAAAAGTAGACAAATACGCATGTATTTATTTATTTAAGCAAAAACAACGATGAAAAACAAAACGAAATTTCAATGATATCTTAATTGACCTTAGGATCTGTAAAACTCCAAGACATACACACATTAGATTTGTGGGTACTTATACATTATCTTGAAGGTCAAATTAACGAAACGTATGTAATTTTGAGTGATACCTGACTTTACTTTATATACAATGAAAAGAAAATAAATAAAGAACCATCTTTTATATATCTACTCATAGAAAATATTGTAAAATCATATTTTTACGAGATATACAAATATTGTTTTTTTTTTTTTCGTTCTACCTTCAAATAAGGGCATTCGGTTAAAATACGTTATAATAATATCAATGTACCGTAAACGATAAAACTAGGAACTGTACATAATGTTATATATTACAATGATTTAGGCCATATTTTTATAAAGTAACAATACATTATTATTTAGAATTATTAAGCTAATAAGTCATTTATAAATTTACTTCACGTCTGTTCTGTTTAAGCTCGATGAGATGAGAATGACGAGCATGAGTTACTCTGTTTGATTTGTATTTTGTATGAATTGAATTCATTTAAAATATTTATCATACAGAAATATAGAACAATCCTACGCAGTGTGTGTATTGCTATTGTAAGTAGCAAATAAATTATATTAAAGAAACATAAAAAATTAAAATGTTCATATTTTTTTGTTTGGTTATTCAAGCTCTTCGTTATTATTTTCCTCTAAATTTTCAAAAGAATAAAAGCTTAGTAGATTTGTATAAATGACTCATTTGTCTTAATTTTCAAACGCAAATATTTTTGTTTGTTCGTCGATGACTCCAAGATTAAACTTGACAATGACTAGCGGATTCATTTGAAACCGATTAAGGCGTGATAACGTATCAAACGAATCCTTCGCTACATATCTCCAAGGCAAGATCACAATCAGATAATTTTTCGCACGCCAATATAGTCCTTACTTACTAGAAAGTGTAATGGCTCGACGCGTGATTAAAAGGGAACGCACTAAGGCCGATTAGGTCTCCTAAACAACGACCACGCCTTTGGTCACTTTTCCTGGCGCGATATAGCCAGGGCCAGCTGTAGTTCGGCGTCCTCTTGCTGCCTCCTAGCCTCGGCCTCCACCTCTAGACGTTTAGACTCAGCCGCCGCCCACGCCAACTGCTGTTCTTCCGTGGGCAAAACTTCTGAACTTTTCGAATCGGTGGACTTCGGCTTCTTATCCTTGTTATGCTTCGTCCTTCCAATACCTCCAATCGTATGCACCAGCGACCTCGCGTACTTGACTGGCTTCGGTGATTTTTCCTTCTTACTGGGCAACGTGTTGGTCGGCCACGTTTCGTTTAAATTCTTACTGGTGGAACTCGTATTCGCGTTCGAGTCCCAGTCCGGCGCCCAGTTGTCCGACTTGTTCGCCCAGTTGTCCGACTTGTTCGCCCAGTTATCGGTCTTCCAGTCGCTGGAGCTCTTGGCCGTATTCCCGGTCCACACATCCTCTGGTTTGGTCCAGGCGTCGTCGATGGCCCAGTTGTCTTTAGGCCAGGCGGCCCAAGCGTCATTGTTGTTGGCCCTTGCCGAGAAGGGGTCGGAGGAGACAGGCGGCGCTGAAACGCGACCGCTAGCCCTTTCGGGCTTATTAAAGCTACCGCCGTTAATGGCCGAAGACGGAGAGAAGAAATCGGTCCCAAAACCGGCGACAGACGTCGGTCGCGCGAAGGGATCTGCCTTTTTCCCGTCGACGATATCGGTGAACGGGTCCTCTATGTTGAAGGGGTCCTCGTATCTGTAGTCCTTGAAGGGATCCTCCGTGAAATCGAAGGCGGGTTTTTTCTGGGCGAACACAAAGTGTGTGAGTGTGGGGCGTGGGTGTGGGGGTAGGGGGTGGGGGGTGTACGCACAAGAGCCCGCCCGCCGTCCGCTTAGCGCTGCAATGTGGGGACAAGCACGAGCGTGTTAGCATGTTAGTGGACAAGTGTCGCATGTTATGAACAAACTGACCACGACAACACGCCAGCGAACCTTTTGCACTTACTACGTTACCTTACTACGTTTACCAAGATTATTATATTCCTTGCTTGCTCATACAATTATTCATAATAAAAAAAAAACAAGTTAAAACAGTCTGAAGATTAAGCTCAAAGTTATTAATATTTAAAATGTAAATATAGTTCATCAAGCCCGCTGGTGTATCGTCGTGAACGTATAACCATATTCATAAGTTATTTACATAGAAGATATTTTTATTCAATGAAAATTATATGAAAAAGAAATACATAAAAATAACTAAGAAATGAAAATAAATATAATCGTAAAGGACAGCATGCACACATCTAAAGCATGTTAGCTACAACCTAGAATTAAAATGCCAATATTTTTACTAATACTTCCTACATTATTTTTCTTTAACCAAGAATAAAACTGCCTAAATGCTTTATAATATAATGTATGAATTTTCTGTTTATATTATCTAAATCAGGAAAAGACTCCTTGAGGTCGAAATCAGTTTTTCAGAGGATTTTTTTTTTTGTGGCAACTTTGTTTTGTTTAATTTGAAATCCTGCCAAAATTCATCAATTATATGTAATATAAAGGATAAAGGAAGAGCTTAGTTACTTTATTCTCGTGTTCTGATCTCTCTTTCAAAAGCCCAGAGTTTTGGGATCAATGAGATACTAGAAAAATTACTTCAAAATATACATATAACGACACCGTGAACACATTCTGGTCAATATATGTATTTAACTTTTACATGAAAAATGATATAGTCGACAATTAGGACCCAATTGAGAAGAGTACTTTAGGGTTTCCACTAGAGTGTGATTTGATATATAATTCAAAGGATGTTGGTTTATGTTTTACTGAATGAAGAATTTGAAGAATATTGGGGGAAGACATTGGCGGTATGTCCGTATTACAGACGACATTATTCTACTTGTCATAAAGGAAAAAGTTTAGCAGAATATCTTCAATGAGAGGAAGCCTTTAAAACTGGATCTTAGATTATGGTCATAGATTTTGTAAGTATTAACTACCCAGTGTGTGTGTGATCTATATATGTTTTTAGGACTGGAACCCTTACTTTTGCAAGTGTAAAGAGACAAATAACTCAATGCATATATAAGTTTAGCGTCATATAATTAATATCTATTTTGATCTACATGTTAAAATATACACTAAAAATCCCACCATATGCATATACGGCATGCAACATAAATAAAAAAATGTGTAGAGAACATGCGAAAGCAAATATGAAATGATAAAAATAATGATAAATGCAAAAGAAACGCTCGTCCCGATAAAGCTGCGCTAGGCGATGCGAAATAAAAAATGGCGGCAACTAATATTTCAAAGGAAAACTTTGAGCTATAGTTTTGGCAGACTTAGTTGAAGATATCTTTAAATAGCACAAAACGAAAGAGAATCAGAAAAACAATTGTTAATTTATTTTTAAAGATACCTCCAAAATCTTGTGCACAACTGAGAATGGCATTTATGCGCAACAGAGAAAGTAAAATAATTTAATCCAAAGAAAACAAAAAGCACGTCGCTCTAAAAATGGCTGGTACTTATAAAAAAAAAAAAACAATTTTGACAAAATGCCACTCTCTAACTAGGAACAAGACGTGCAGTCTACTTATACAGATAAATATATATCACATACATTTACTTTTTACTTTCTCTGCAGCGTAAAAAAATAAAAATAAAAAATAAAACAATATAATATTTAGCTCATAATCTCGCAACCGACGGCTACGCGCTTCATGCCGCTATACTAAATTGGAGAAGGGGTAAAATAACTTCGAGTAATACAAAAAATAATCTGAAAACAATCTCCTTTAACAAAAATAATAAATATCAATAACACAATTATTTTAATATTTTCCAAATGTATTAACACCGTGAAGGAAATCCAAAACATTTACATTTTTTGTTAATACAATTTTTGATTTTTTCTTTCTCTTTGAAACTCACGATTAAAATAATGACTGCTTTAAGTTTCTGCTTAAAAATTTTGTTAAAAAAATTTTAATTTTGACAAACGAAAGCTGAACCTAATTGTCCCCTAATTTCTCTTAAAGACTTTTAGATGGCAACATTAAAAAAGTCACTGGTGATGGATGGTATAAAGTCCTAAATATAGATTTTGGAATCTGACTCATTCAACAAAACTTATACATATAAATAAATAAAATATATATTTATTTATTTATTATTCATCATTCAATATTTTTCAAGAATCAAATTATTTTAATAATCTGTACAGTTCAGCTTTCGTGTGACAGACTATAAAATGAAATATGTCATAAATTTATTTTAATTTAAATTGTATCAATATGTGTATATGTGTATATTCAGTATACAAGTGCGCTCACCTTGTGCGGCATCATGGGTCTGGGGGGCGCGGGGCGCGGCGGGGGCGTCTTGTGCCGCTTGGCGTTGGTGTTGGCGCTGGTGTTGGCGCTGGTGTTGGCGCTGGTGTTGGCGCTGGTGTTGGCGCTGGTGTTGGCCGGGTTGGCGGCCACAGAGTTCCTCGTTGGCGCGTGGAGGACCGCGAACGGGTCGGACTCCCACGCTCCCTATTTTTTTAAACATTATTTAAAATATTTTTCATCCGTGTCAACAATTTTAGTCGTACTGTTAGACACAACTTTTTTTCTATATCGTAGGTTATAATTTAATTATTGTTTTGTTTATTATAATTTTTCATAGATAATTATTAGATAACAAAAATTATTATAATTCATAGAAAACAAAAAAAAACAAGAAATATTTCAAACACATTTAGCGAATCATACGTGGCACTTACAAGACAGATTTATTTGGACGATTGTTATTACACACACTGTACACGAAAATTATACACCACAGACATAAAAGTCAACATAAATATCAGAAAGATTCGACGACGCGTTAGCGACGGTCGCAGAACTGGCTTATACCTGTTGTCTGGTGGTTGTTATTTCGAACCCTACACATATCATACATTTGTATTGGATACAGATGTTTGTCGTGATCTGGCCGTTTGTGCTTATCTATTGTGTGTGTTTCAGAACCCCTGACATAGGAAGACTTGAGTAAGTAAAATATTTGGTAAAATGAAAAAAAGTGACTCACGTCATCAGCCTTTGGTGCATCGCTGGGCGCGAACGCGTCGCCCGCGAACGGGTCCGCGCTCGACGCGAACGCATCGCTCGCGAAGCCATCCTTCGAAAATCATACAATAAATTATATTAACATAATTATTTATTTATTTATTTATTTATTTATTTATTTATTTATTAATACTTTATTGCACAATACATTAAATAATTGTACAAAAGGCGGGCTTAATGCTAAAAGCATTCTCTACCAGCCAACCTTAAGACGTACAAGAGCAGACGTTTGTAGGTGTGCAAAATCGAGTATTAGAAAAATTCAGATAAAAAATAAAAAAAAGGAGGAAATATAAAGTAACGTTAGTGGCAATTATGTCAAAATTATAACTTGAAATAAACGTGTAACAGATATTGTCAAAACATTTATGTGTTCCCATATTCTACTACACAGAATGAAAACTGTAGATAAATAAAAATACTTAAAACCATCCGTTTCAGAAGGTAAAAAAATCAAATTAATTATTGAGAATTGACATCAATATAATTTCTTATTATTTTCTTTCAAATGTTGTGTAGATGTCATTAGGCAAAAGTGGACTGTGAATTTTTATATTTCATATATAAAGATCGCTTTTTAAACCATTGTAGTGAGATCGTAATGAAGTCGTTTTGAACATATATTTAATAAGCTTAACAAAATTTGCTGGTATTAAAAAAATGTCTAACTACCCTAAAATAGACACTTATGTCCATTACAGTAATGTTTAAACTATTGTCAATTACCTTCGCGGTGTTGCTATTCGAGGAGGGTGCGAAGGGGTCGTTGGAGGGCACGTTCGTGAAGGCCGCGTCCTTGAAGGGATCGGACGCGAAGCCACTAGAGCCATTCATTGCGCCGAATTCGTTCTTCGAAAACGAGTCATCCTCCTAGGGAATAGAAAAATAATTAATATGTAGTACACGCGCACTTAGGGCATGAATATTTCAAACGATTATAAAGTACATTATTTAATTAAAATGTTTCGGCTGCAAATCAAAAGGAACTTTTTTGCTTCCAATAAAATATAATGCACTAGTTTAGTTTGCGTGTTAGTTGAGTTGAGTACGGCATCTTTTTGTCCCAATGAGCGAGCGGTGAGACCGAGTGCGGTTTACAAGTGTACCGAGTGCGATGTACCAGTGTTCCGAGAGTGACGTACTAGTGTACTGAATGCGACATACTAGTGTACCGAAGCGACATACTAGTGTACCCAGTGCGACGCACTAGTGCACTGAGTGCGACATACTAGTGTACCCAGTGCGATGTACTAGTGCACCGAGTGCAACGTACTAGTGTACCAAAGGCGACGTACTAGTGTACCCAGTGCGACGCACTAGTGCACTGAGTGCGACATACTAGTGTACCCAGTGCGATGTACTAGTGCACCGAGTGCAACGTACTAGTGTACTGAGTGCGACATACTAGTGTACCCAGTGCGATGTACTAGTGCACCGAGTGCAACGTACTAGTGTACCAAAGGCGACGTACTAGTGTAACCAGTGCGACGCACTAGTGCACTGAGTGCGACATACTAGTGTACCCAGTACGACGTACTAGTGTACCCAGTGCGACGCACTAGTGTACCCAGTGCGACGCACTAGTGCACTGAGTGCGACATATTAGTGTAGCCAGTGCGACGTAGTAGTGTACCGAGAGCGACGTACTAATGTGCCGAGGATGGCGCACTAGTGTACCGAGTGCGACACACTAGTGTACCGAGTATAATAGGATCTCGAGTGTGTGACAAACTAGTGAATCTAGTGCAGCACTCCAATGTATGCCGAGTGTAGCCTAGGCTGCAGCGCCTCCAGTACCGCCGGGTAGCGCTAGGGGTTTGTATCACTGACCAGCGCGTCGCTGGGCGTGGTCCCGCGCACGAGCAGCGCCAGCTGCTGCTCGGAGTGCAGCGGCTGCAGCGCCAGCACGGCGGCGGCGCCCGGCCCGCCCGCCTCCAGCGCCTCCAGCGCGGCCGTCAGCGTCTGGTGCTGCTCCTCGAGGTGGTTTATTTTTATTTTAGCCTATAAAGGAAAAATAATTATTAAAGTAAATTATTTTTGTTAAGTTATTAAACTTTTATTTTAACAATGTTTATTTTCACTTAGACATATCCGATAGATTGGAAAGTTGCAGATGGCGTGTGCAATAGTCAGTTTTATAATTAAATAAACGTAAAACGCGTAAAATTAAAAGTATTCGTACCGTGACCGTGAAAAGGTTTAAAAAGTTATATAAAACTTTTTTATTTATTATGTCACGGAGGATTCTATACTGAGATTGCGGTTGCTATAGCTTCCGTAAATTTCTAAAAGAAGCACAGCCCGATGGCTAAGTCTGGAATCAGCCGCCGCGTCCAGAGACCTGGCTGACGGCGAGCACGGTGCGGCGCAGCTGCGCGGTGAGCTCGTCGGCCAGCTGCAGCTGCTCGGCCGCGTCCCGCTGCAGCGCCGCCTCGCGCTCCCGCAGCGAGGCCGCCGCCGCGCGCCGCGCGCCCACCTCCGCCTCCGTCTCCGCCGCCGCCGCCTCCTGCGCCGACACCTGCGACCGCAGCTTGTCCACCTGCACGAACGGTCTACTCAGCCTCGCACACTACCGCTTGCCTACGCAAGTTATGTCACTAGGTCGGCAAACAGGCGTACGGTTCGCCTGATGGTAAGCGATTACCGTAGCTTATAGACGCCTGCGACACCAGAAGCATCGCAAGCGCGTTGCCGACCCACTCCCCAATCCCCCAGGAGCTCTGGTCACCTTACTCACCGACGGGAACACAATACTGCTTGAAAACAGTATTATTTAGCTGTGATCTTCTGTAAGGTCGAGGTACTACCCCAGTCGGGCTGCTCCATATTTTGAGCAGGAAATTCCTGCTGTGTCCTACCTCAGTTAAAACATTCGATATTCGATTTTCGATTTTTAGCTTGTCACACCCCATACACAGAAGTGAGCCTTACACCTATAGTCCACTGGACCATACTACTGGACGTTTTATTTCCGAGCTAGAAAATTGACTTTAAATTTCAGTTCAGACTTTAAAGAAAAAGTATTCAGGGTTACATTAGAAAAAAAAATCCAAAAAAGTACATATCTGTAGCAGCAGGGATGAAGAAACCGTCACAGACTGTAGATTTTCTCTACTTTTTTTTTAACGTCTATAATTTTTAAAATTCAAGACATAGATTTTTTTAACATTTTTCTGACAACTATTATGACTTAACCTGTTACCCAATTCCGGCTTAACGTCGACTTCTGGGACACCCTGTATACTAATAGTATATATACCATTTTATATCAAAAGTTTAGTATAGTCATTATATTTATTACGGAGTGAGTGAGTGATTATATTTATTGTTAATGACACGTCGCTTATTTGTAAAATCAATATAAAAAAAGCTAAAATTAACGTTTTAACACAATTAGTATAAATGATTAATACTTTAAGTTTTAAATACATATTAAAACTTATAATACAAAACATCAATACCATAATTAAAATATTAATGGCATAGTTAAGTTGTTTACATGTTAAAAATGTTGTACATAAAATAAGTTAAAGACGTCTATCTGTCTACTCTACATAAAGTACGCATAAAAAAAAACACAAAATTCTTACTTGTGATTTTAAATCATTTAATCTCTTCTGCGCCTCGCCTTTTTGGTTTTCTAACTGTTTCAACGTAGCTGTGAGAGTATCTAATTCACTCTGAAAGATAATAAAAAAATTAAATTAATCGTCTGAACGTCACCATAATATGTCTACATTAAATAAAAACTGTGTGGCTACGCTACTAAAGAATATAGCCACCCCCTCTCTTCCCGTGGGTGTCGTAAGAGGCGACTAAGGGATAACACAGTTTCGCTACCACCTTGGAACTTAAAAAGCCGACCGGTGGTGGGATAACCATCCAACTGCTGGCTTTGAAATACACAGGCCGAAGACGGGCAGCAACGTCTTCGGTGCGACAAAGCTATTACTGCGGTCACCAATCCGCCTGCCCAGCGTGGTGACTATGGGCAAAACATATGAGTTCACGTTATTTTTGACGTAAAATTGTGGAGGCCTATGTCCAGCAGTGGACTGTATAGGCTGTAATGATGATGATGATGAAATAAAAACCTCTAAGCTAAATATATGTAGGTACGCCAAAAGAACTTTTTTTTCTGTAAATTTTAAAATAATTCTACGTATGACATTCGGGACTAAACGTTGTGTACATAAACATTATCATAATTAAAATAACGAATGCATAAAATTAAAATGTCTGTATATTCTATTTAAGGCTTCGACAGAATCACTTCTCGCCAATTTATCTCGCAAATGTACCTAATAATATGTACCTAATACCATGAAATAAATGTAACTTCCCAACCTGCAGGCTATTCGCCTCCCCGCTCTTGACGGAGACCTCCCTCTGCTTGGCCGCGAGCTCCGCCTCGAGCGCCAGCCTCTCTCTCGCCAGCGCGTCCACTTCCCTCGCAATCGCCTCCATTTCGGGCGTCGGTTGAGGTCCTAAGCTCACTGGTTCGGGTTTCTGTTAGGGCACAAAAAAAATAGCTATGAGCTATAATTCTCTTGAAATTATCTTATTTTGATAACATTTTCAGAGAATGTACGAATATTTTGATAACATATTTAGAGAACGTACAAATATAATGTTAAGTTTAGTTTAGATAGTGAAAAATGAACGGAGATAGTGTACTGTAAAGTTGTAAAATTTATGTATACGGTTCGATATATTTTTCCACATAAATCAGTGTTTATCTTGAATAAGGAGAGTCGAGTTTCGTAATGGTCTACAACCATTTCTTTTTTTACCTGACTCCACCTTGCCCTTGTAAGTATTTTAAATTACCCTGCTCTTAATTAATTTCAAAAACATTATAACAAATGTATTTACATCACAAAATAACCGTTTTATTAAAACATGCATTAGAACCTAAAACATCTTATAGTTTTCAATAAAAGCAAAGTATTTTTAAAATTCTTAAATTAAACACAATAATAACGAATATTCCGTCATTACATCTGTCATTCATTTAAAAAATATGAAATTCTATAAAATTATAATACTTCTTCTAATAGCACTCAAATCGATAAAAGGTGACGTAAGAATTAAAGAAGTCATGACGAATAAGGTTTTAGAAATTAAGAAAAAACATAAAATAATGTACGGAGAACCTAGCAATAAAATAAGTAAGCCAGATAGGCTCTTATCTTCTGGCCTGGTAGATGAAATACTAGAATATCCAGGTGAGTGTAGAGATGGACACATTACACTGAAGCTTTGGGTTTAAATTGAGTTTAAATCAAATATAAGGTAAATAGACTTTTCCTATTACCTCCCAAAAATACCACAATACTACTAAACTAATTCGAACTGATCAAAAATCATCTGAACGATCAGCCTGAAAGTATCCAAATGCTGATTAAGTTTCTTTATAGTAAAAGAGTTGAAACTTAAAAAGGCACTAGTTTTCACTGCAAGTTGGCTGTTTTTTTTTTCTGTCACTAGCAACTAATCGCAATCGCCTATAACTGAGGGCGATGACTCTCCTCGATATAGTTGATATCTGAAACACAGTGAAGAGACTCACAAAGAGAGACGTGGGAGGCACGGTGGGGATATTCACAAGGACACACACCAACAAATATTCGAATAAATGCAAATATCTGCTCAATCGAGAATAGAAATTTAAATTATCAGCCTTAAAGAAACCTCTTGCAATAAGACCCAAGAACAAGAAACTAAAACTACAATTTTTATTTTTCTCTGTCCATGTAACAAGGTACTGATAAAGATAAATTGGCAGAAATCTCTCGAATCTGGATCAGGTACTACGAATGCCTTTCACACTTGACGCAAAGTCTGACGAAATCACTTCAGCTACCCGACACGGTCCAACGGGTGTATTCAGGCACAGTTGCAAAGATTTCGTGCAACTTGTGCGTGTCTCCGTCTGAAAAGGATCAGATGATTTGGTTGTACGCTCCGGTATTGGCGAATACTATGTTATTCTTCTTTGCATATTGTGCTTTAAATATACATTAAATTTGTTTCAGTAATGTAATACATATTTGGTGTATTATTAGACTGGCCAGCTTATGTAAGTTTGAGATACTTCCTCAGTCAGACTTTTGAGATTAGACAGTATAACCTGCTGGGTAGGGACCCCAATAAAATATAAAATTACTTAACTTAAACATTTTTTCTACTCTACTAGAAAATTTAGTTATCTGTTAATGTGCTGTAAAGAATTATTCAATTTTATATTTATGATAAACCATTACCTATTTAATAAATAATGTAATATGTATATATTTATTTGGGTATTTATTTATTAATTAATTTATTTATATGTTTATTATTTATTTATATTATTATTATATTATTAGATAGTAGGATTCACTTTTTTTGCCTTTTTGATGACCCTACTCTCTTTTGTTTTAAAATCTCCTCTACCCCAAGGTTGTCTGGAAAAATCGCTTACCTAGCGATAAAACCGCCTTTGTGCATATTATTATTTTGTTAGTTTTTAGTTCTTTAAGATACCTATGTACGTTAATTTTTATGCACAATAAAGTATATTTCTTCTTCTTCTTTATTTTCTTTTAGACTACAAGTAATCTATCGTTTGATATAATGAAAGAAAAAGAGACAGCAGTACAAGATATTGATTTGAAAATATACAACACTCGATTAGAAGACGCGGGAGTGTACCAGTGTCGGATTGGTAATAGCTACAGCGGTATAAATGTGTTGGAAGTTACAGACACAGAACCGTACATTCTTGTTAGTATAACAATAACAACACACCGGCCTACATAAACTGAAAATAAAGTATACAAACTTTTTACTTTCATGTCTCTTTTCTTTCTCGAATTATAAATTCTTTCAATGTCATCTATACATTGGGAGGAGTAAGTTGGTGGTAATATAGATAATATTAAAAAATATATTTTTAAGAAAACGATTACGCATGTAAATAATGTAAGATTGTAGCTAGATATAAGTATAGTATTATAAGGAAATAATAATAATAAAAAAAAACAGGCATTGTACCATACATTAGAATAATAACCGGTCGGTGGACTCACGTCTCTTTTGGAGACATTAAAAACTTAGTCTAACTTGAACAGCGATGTTGCTGAGTAACGCCTACCTTGAAATAGAAAAAAATAAAAATAAAAATTGCATGTTTCTAGAATAAAAAAGGACATGGGTTCATAAGCCCGTGGATGATCACTTGTAAAAAAAAAAATGTCATCTATACCACGAGATTTTGATTTTGAGAAAAATTGTATTTCTTAAACCATAAAATCAAAGTACGCTCTATCAAAATAAGAATTATACATGTATATCCATTTTGACGGTGTTAACACAAGAAAATTACTGTTCAGATAAAGTCACGCGGAGGTCACCCATCACCCCCAACGAGAGTAAGCCGTGATGTTATTATTTTCACATCTTGGTCCGTTTGGAGTGAGTGCAGTCGGTGTAACTTAGTGGGCAGACGTAGACGATATGGAATGTGTTACGTGGGACTCATTGACACTGAGAATCGCGAGGTATTTAAGACTAACTTTTATCCGCGACTTCGCTCGCGTTGAATTTTTTTTTTTTTAATTAAAAAGTATCCTATATTACTATTTATACCTTCAAGAATATGTGTACAAAGTTTCACGATGATCGGTTTAGTAGTTTTCGCGTGAAAGCGTAACAAAATAACTTACATTCACATTTATAATATTAGTAGGGATTAGTAGGGATATGCGTAAATAGAATTTATAACATAAATTAAAAAAAAATGGCAGTTATATAGAGTAAAGATAAAAGTGAAAACTTAGAACTTTTAGAATTAAAATTTGCATGTCTAACGCGTTCAACACACGGCCGCCGTGCGTGAGTCATGAGCATGTCGGTACGCGAACCCATATATTATCCTTACCAAAAAGTGCCCAACGCGGCTAATTTTCACTTCAAAAACCTAGAGAAAAAGAGAACCTAAAAATTATTACGCCTTTCTGAGATTTTTGAATTATGGCGTTCATTGACTGTTTACAATTTATTTTAAGGGATTCCAAATTTTCATTGATGAGTCTATCATTGACTAAGTAAACATAATAGTAATAGTTACAATATTCGTATTTAAAAAGGTGAAAATAAATAAAGTATCACGAACCATTTCGTCGCTTTCAGATGACAGTAGATTCAACACGAAACGAAACAGGCAGAATAGCTGATAACCAAACCAATGATATCTACAATGTCTTCAACGGTAAACTTGATTTTATGATTTATATATTATTATTAATAAATAAAAGTTATAAGGTAATACAAATCACAAGTTACTTCTTAAAGAAACGAAACTCGTAACACATGTAACGAATGGGCTTAAGAAATAATTTCACGGTATATTTTTGCATTACACTCAAGTGCGTTCGATGCACAAACGACCTACATTCGATGATAACCTTCACTAGAAACTAATATAATAATAAAAATAGTTTACAGAAACTTTTATCGATACGATAAAATATTACATAAATAATTTTTGTATGCGGGTTTGTTTCATTGAATTCAATTTTTGATATGATATTCAAAAATGTTCATTGAATTTGTTCTATTTTCTTCATTTCTCTATTTTTTGTGATGGTTTATCTTCGTTCTTATAGACGCCTGTAACACCAGAACCATCGCAAATGTGATGCCGATTACCTTACCCACCACGGGAACACAGCACTGCTTGAAAGCAGTATTATTTAACTTAGTTAAAAACAAGTAATATTTGGAGGATTTTCATTCGCCTCATCTCCTGCCTCATTCATGTTACCCCAATCTTGATTATCTGGTACTATAAAGCAAATACCATGCATAATTTTACAAATTCCGTACATAAATCTGTAATTGTAAACACTATAGGCTGTCCAATAAAAGTAAAACGAGGATTTTTGGAAAGCAAAAAGGGTAACAGTTTAAGGTTCGCTTAAACCGAAAATAAAAATCATCATATCAAAAATTTCGCTCTAGAGGGTACATCGTTCCATAGCTTAATTGGCTAGAGCGCCGACACGGTCAGTCGGAGACGCGGGTTCGAATCCCGCTGGAGCGGTCAATTTTTGATATGATATTCAAAAATGTTTAAAAAGGGTAACAATTTAACTCGATTCATGAAATCGACCCATTCAACTTTAAAGCAATAAAAATTTTAGTGTTAAATTTTTTATCGCCTAAAAAAGAGAATTCTAATATGTGATGAAAAATATTATCCAGCTGAAAAGTTTGTTTAAACGTACTAATCTCAAGAACAACTGCCAATCCCCTCCCCCCGGATTGGGTGTAAGGTTGGCAACGCGTTTGCGATGCTTCTGGTGTTGCAGACGTCTATAGGCTACGGTGATCGCTTACCATCAGGTGAGCCGTACGCTTGTTTGCCGACCTAGTTTGTATCCAAATAAAAATGGAAATTAATTTTTAGCCATTGAAGCCCTTTTATCGAGGGAGGCTATGACTATTTTCCTTAACTAACGAGTTTGAAACCATATATACATAGTATAAAACAAAGTCACTTTCTCTGTCCCTATGTCCCTATGTATGCTTAAATCTTTAAAACTACGCAACGGATTTTGATGCGGTTTTTTTTAATAGATTGAGTGATTCTAGGGGAAGGTTTATATGTATAATACATGCATAATATAATAGAGGAACACTGATTGTTTTTACAACCGTGCGAAGCCGGGGCGGGTCGCTAGTATGTAATAAATCTAATAATTATTTTTCAGCATTCCCAAACGGCATACCATGCAGATCTCACATGTTACCGACACCTCTACAAAACATGTCATCAATTCGATCAAGACGCAATGAGATTATGATTGAATTATGCAAGGTGACGAACTTTATCATGTGAAGCTAAATTAATTTTTCACACACACACTCATACGCTGAAGTTTAACACACACTAATACTTTAACTAATAATTTACACACATGTATACAAATAAATAAAATTGGAGTGTCTGTTTGTAATATTAAAATAACCGCTTTGTACTAAATGCATATGGATACACGGTACATATACCAAAATAACATTTTTTTTACAATTTTTGTTTGTCTGTCTGTCTGTTTGTTCTGGCTAATCTCTGAAACAGCTGGACCGATTTTGACGGAACTTTCACTAGCAGATAGCTGATGTAATAAGGAGGAACTTAGGCTACTTTTAATTTAGATATTTATTTATAATATAACTCTGCAAACTGAACAATATTTTTTTTGTTAAATTCCGCACGAACGAAGTCACGGGCACGGCTAGTTTAAAATATAATTGTCCACACATCCAAAAATTTCAATATTGTTAAGATCTTCAAACTTTTTTAAGAATTTTATTTCGGCAGTTTGAATATGTGTTACAGTGGTGAGTAACAATTAACACGAATGTTCTGGAGGATAAATAATTTTAACATCACTCGTAATAAAAACAAAATTAGTAATTATGTACAGGTACCGTGTAAAAGCGGTATATTCGAGATCCGATCTCAGTCTGGTGAAGTTTTAGAAAGGGTTAACAACACAGCTGGAATTTATTCCCTACATCAGAAGAAACCGCTGCAGCCGCCGGAAATAGTTCGTGACATTCTATTCGTATCACCGGGAGAAGATTTGACCATCAGATGTCCAGGGTTAATATTAAAATAGAATAATTATTTGGTTTTGTGGGCATAAATACCTTATTTATTGAACTAAAGAAAACTTATAACTATTATAATATCCTTGTTTTTTTTTTTTGGATATTAAAAAGGCTTATCAAAATTAATTTATCTCTTCTTGACTTGATCTAAAGTAAATGTTTCGAAACCTAGAAATCATGATTGCTATTAAATTGTCTTTTGTAGTGTACAGTAAGTAAGGTATTATTCATTCTACGTGACGTTGATGAAATCATCCGTGACATTTTTATACCATTTTGATACTAGAATCCTTTAACCCAAATGAATAAATTAGAAAATAAATTGTTATCAATGTACATTTCTAAATAAAATATTGACAAATAATTTGAAATATAGTAAATTTAGCTCATATTTTAGAACGATTCTCCGAGATATTCCGGTGACATGGCGAAAGAACACCAGACCATTGTCCTCGAAAGACTTGATCATAATGAGTGAAGGGAGAGCATACTTGAATGCAAGAGACCACATTATATTCAAATATGTGAAATACACCGACGCTGCTGTATATAGGTAGGTAGGCCTTTGCAATGTGCCTTTAAGTATGAGATGATCGCCTACAATTTTTTTTAAATATATAACTAGGTCGGCAAACAAGCGCACGGCCTGATGGTAAGCGATTACCCTAGCTTAATAGAGGTCTGCGAAACCAGAGGCATCGCAAACGTGTTGCCGACCCTATCCCCCATTACCCCCAGGAGCTCTGGTCACCTTACTCACCAACAGGAACACAATACTGCTTGAAAACAGTATTATTTAGCTGTGGTCTTCTGTAAGGTCGAGGTACTACCCCAGTCGGGCTGCTCCATATTTTGAGCACGAAATTCCTGCTGTGCCCTACCTCAGTTAAATAGCGATAATTACGGCGAGCAGGAAATATCTTGCACAAAATTTTAGGTTAAATAACACTGGCCTCAATTAGTGTGACAACGCGTTTAGTGCCAACACTTCTGGTGCTTCTGGCGTCCATAATCTATTGTATCTGCCTACCATCAGGGGATTACGTAGGCTTGTTTGCCACCTTTATAGCAAAAAAAAAAAACAGGCAAATTACCTACCTAATCATGAATTAAAATTTGTATCGCTTACATTTAAGTACTTATATAGCTAGTAATAGCTATTTGACTAAATTGTCACTGGGAATCGTTGGATTTTATTTATTGTGTTCGTTTTTTTGCAACACTCTATCTAGGAAATCATGATCACGAATCGAAGATAGCCATCATCTATCTTCTGTACTAAACCCTTCTAAAATCTTTTACAAAAGCATATATGATACAAGTGTACTGTTTTTAGGATTCCGTACCTTAAAAGTAAAAAACGGAACCCTTATAGGATTTTGACACTTTGTTGTCCGTCTATCTGTCAAGACCCTTTTTTGTTCTAGACAATTCTTTGATTTTACACTCCGAATGTGACGGTAGATCCACATTATGTATAACTTATTGTAAAATGAAATTTTGTTTATAAAACTTATGTACTGTTACTACGTGTTTTTTTGTCATTCTCGGTAAGTTGCTGGCAAGACGACATTTTAACTGGAGTCATAAAAGTAGTAGTGCGAAGTAACCCCGAGAACGTCTACAAGCGACGCTTCGCTCTGATCGCTGCTATTATCACACTGACGATGATGCTGAGGCTAACAACGCGATATTTGCATCACCAGCAACGGATGATGACGTACGAATAGTAAACTTCTTTATGTTGTTATAATAAATGTCTCTAAAGTACTGTGTTTTTTTATTAGAAACATTCTGAATGTTTAGTTTTCACTTACTTATTTCGGGGTTACCAGGTCGGGCGGGGTGCTAGTGTGAGCACGCACCTGGGGCTCGGTCGCCAGCGGGTCGCCAGTGTGAGCACGCACCTGGGGCTCGGTCGCCAGCGGGTCGCCAGTGTGAGCACGCACCTGGGGCTCGGTCGCCAGCGGGTCGCCAGTGTGAGCACGCACCTGGGGCTCGGTCGCCAGCGGGTCGCCAGTGTGAGCACGCACCTGGGGCTCGGTCGCCAGCGGGTCGCCAGTGTGAGCACGCACCTGGGGCTCGGTCGCCAGCGGGTCGCCAGTGTGAGCACGCACCTGGGGCTCGGTCGCCAGCGGGTCGCCAGTGTGAGCACGCACCTGGGGCTCGGTCGCCAGCGGGTCGCCAGTGTGAGCACGCACCTGGGGCTCGGTCGCCAGCGGGTCGCCAGTGTGAGCACGCACCTGGGGCTCGGTCGCCAGCGGGTCGCCAGTGTGAGCACGCACCTGGGGCTCGGTCGCCAGCGAGTCGCCAGTGTGAGCACGCACCTGGGGCTCGGTCGCCAGCGGGTCGCCAGTGTGAGCACGCACCTGGGGCTCGGTCGCCAGCGGGTCGCCAGTGTGAGCACGCACCTGGGGCTCGGTCGCCAGCGGGTCGCCAGTGTGAGCACGCACCTGGGGCTCGGTCGCCAGCGGGTCGCCAGTGTGAGCACGCACCTGGGGCTCGGTCGCCAGCGGGTCGCCAGTGTGAGCACGCACCTGGGGCTCGGTCGCCAGCGGGTCGCCAGTGTGAGCACGCACCTGGGGCTCGGTCGCCAGCGAGTCGCCAGTGTGAGCACGCACCTGGGGCTCGGTCGCCAGCGGGTCGCCAGTGTGAGCACGCACCTGGGGCTCGGTCGCCAGCGGGTCGCCAGTGTGAGCACGCACCTGGGGCTCGGTCGCCAGCGGGTCGCCAGTGTGAGCACGCACCTGGGGCTCGGTCGCCAGCGGGTCGCCAGTGTGAGCACGCACCTGGGGCTCGGTCGCCAGCGGGTCGCCAGTGTGAGCACGCACCTGGGGCTCGGTCGCCAGCGGGTCGCCAGTGTGAGCACGCACCTGGGGCTCGGTCGCCAGCGGGTCGCCAGTGTGAGCACGCACCTGGGGCTCGGTCGCCAGCGGGTCGCCAGTGTGAGCACGCACCTGGGGCTCGGTCGCCAGCGGGTCGCCAGTGTGAGCACGCACCTGGGGCTCGGTCGCCAGCGGGTCGCCAGTGTGAGCACGCACCTGGGGCTCGGTCGCCAGCGGGTCGCCAGTGTGAGCACGCACCTGGGGCTCGGTCGCCAGCGGGTCGCCAGTGTGAGCACGCACCTGGGGCTCGGTCGCCAGCGGGTCGCCAGTGTGAGCACGCACCTGGGGCTCGGTCGCCAGCGGGTCGCCAGTGTGAGCACGCACCTGGGGCACGGCCGCCAGCGGGTCGCCAGTGTGAGCACGCACCTGGGGCGCGGCCGCCGGCGGGTCGCCAGTGTGAGCACGCACCTGGGGCACGGCCGCCAGCGGGTCGCCAGTGTGAGCACGCACCTGGGGCTCGGTCGCCAGCGGGTCGCCAGTGTGAGCACGCACCTGGGGCACGGCCGCCAGCGGGTCGCCAGTGTGAGCACGCACCTGGGGCACGGCCGCCAGCGGGTCGCCAGTGTGAGCACGCACCTGGGGCACGGCCGCCAGCGGGTCGCCAGTGTGAGCACGCACCTGGGGCTCGGTCGCCAGCGGGTCGCCAGTGTGAGCACGCACCTGGGGCTCGGTCGCCAGCGGGTCGCCAGTGTGAGCACGCACCTGGGGCTCGGTCGCCAGCGGGTCGCCAGTGTGAGCACGCACCTGGGGCTCGGTCGCCAGCGGGTCGCCAGTGTGAGCACGCACCTGGGGCTCGGTCGCCAGCGGGTCGCCAGTGTGAGCACGCACCTGGGGCTCGGTCGCCAGCGGGTCGCCAGTGTGAGCACGCACCTGGGGCTCGGTCGCCAGCGGGTCGCCAGTGTGAGCACGCACCTGGGGCTCGGTCGCCAGCGGGTCGCCAGTGTGAGCACGCACCTGGGGCTCGGTCGCCAGCGGGTCGCCAGTGTGAGCACGCACCTGGGGCTCGGTCGCCAGCGGGTCGCCAGTGTGAGCACGCACCTGGGGCTCGGTCGCCAGCGGGTCGCCAGTGTGAGCACGCACCTGGGGCTCGGTCGCCAGCGGGTCGCCAGTGTGAGCACGCACCTGGGGCTCGGTCGCCAGCGGGTCGCCAGTGTGAGCACGCACCTGGGGCTCGGTCGCCAGCGGGTCGCCAGTGTGAGCACGCACCTGGGGCTCGGTCGCCAGCGGGTCGCCAGTGTGAGCACGCACCTGGGGCACGGCGGCCAGCAGCTCGGGCGGCAGCGCGGCGGGCGGCGCGAGGCCGCGCAGGGCGCGCTGCACGAGGCACATGGCGGCCGCGAACTGCTGCCGCGACAGCTTGCCCGAGCTCTCCGTATCGCACAGCGCCCTAGGGACAGAACACGTGTTATACTCGGATACAAAAACAAAAGTAGTTCCATTCTATTGTAGGTCAGAACTGCATATGTCATGCTCAAAATCTGGGGCAGCGCCTGTGGGGAAGTTCCTCACAGAAGATCACAGATAAATAGTACTGCTTTCGAGTAGTGTCGTGTTCCTGTGGTACGGCCAGAGCTCCTGGGAAGGTGTGGGTTTAGGGTCCACAACGCAGCACAGTAACCGCTTAAACGCACAGTAACCGCTTACCATCAAGTAGACCGTAAATTGTTTGCAGATCTAGTCATATAAAATAGATTTGTTTAAGTTTCTTTTAAGCCCTCATATATTGAGTGTCAATGACAGCGTTAATCAAATACAAACTAAATTGATACTGGTTTATGTTAAAAAACGACTCCGGGCTCTGATTATAATAATAATAACGATTTATGTTTCCATCACTATCATGCCGATACAATGAAACCTTAGCTCAATAGAGTTATAATACAAAAACTGTCAAAGTGAACGGGGCCCGATAAGGTATAAGACCCCGTAGGCCAGTCGCGGGCTCCTCCATTCCAACGACGTTCTAAGCCGAAGTGCGATCTCGCTAGGAGAAACCCTTAGGACGAACGTTACCCCCGTGCCCTCCGAGGGCCCACATCTTCCTTCGCGGCCGGTGTCTACAGTACCCGGCTCCTCTCACCGGTAAGGTAAAGGCCAGTAGGGCCAACAGCATAAATAGAAAAATATAGAGTAGCATTAGGCAAATTAGTAAGGGAACTCACCCTGATCGGCGAAAGATGAATGATAGAAGAAATTAGTATGAAGAATGAAAGTACGAGAGGCATGATTGATAGAACTGGTATGAAAGAGAACATAGTAGTCACAGGCTCCGACCACAATATCGGGGGTTTAGAAGAAAAAAAAAAAAAAAAAAAAAAAAAAAAAAAAAAAAAAAAAAAAAAAAAAAAAAAGGCCAACAGCAACAGTCATTTCGAAAAAAAAAAAAAAAAACTCGCGGGCTCACCATATCTGCGCGAGCGTGGCCTGCGGCAGGCCGCTGTCCAGGAACACGTCGCGAATCTCGGCGCCCGACACGAACCCGTCGCGGTCGCTGTCGGCGGCCGTGAACTGCGCGTCGTATCGCGCGCGGTCGGCGGCCGAGATCCACGCGGCGGGGGCGGGGGCGGGCGCGGCGGGGGCGGGCGGCTGTGGGGCATTACAATAGAGATGAACGACTTGGCGTCCGCTAATCTTGGGTACAGTTCGCGTCGTGTAAAAAGAACGCTGGCGGCTGTCAAGATGCGCAAAGGCGATTTGCAGTGTTGCCAACTCTTGAAAAAACTTTTCCCTACTGTCCATTTTTTTTGAACAGTCTTATTTGGTAAACAAGCCCCTGTCAATCATAATTTACGTTTTTTTTCGCATTTATCACTCACTTTCACAACACTAAAGCTTACGGAAATTTGTAAAACTCCATTTACTATTTATTTCACTTAAAACAAATATCAATTTATCATTTTAAGCACATAAAAACTATTAAAATACGGATTTCAAGAGTAAAGATAATTAATATTTTTTTAAATATGTTATTTCAATAACAAAAAAAAATTGTTAGTTTTTGTTTAAAAAAAAATTGTAATTTTGTAAAGTGATAATTATTATACTTATTTAGTACGAATTATTCGCACAAGTATTTCTAGTATTTTTTAAAGTACTCCAACCAATAACCATTATACGAAGCCAGTGAAAGCCTAATTAAAAAACAAAACAATAGTACTTTCGTGCGCGAGTATACCCCCTCCAGTTTCTTTCAGCGTTCTTTTTACATGACGCGAATTATACAACTAAACTGATTTTTTTTATGCTCAAAACTCACACTGGACAAATCCAACAATCCCTCCAACAGCGAGGCATTAGACTGCGGAGGCGGCTGGGGGCGCGGGGGCGGCATGCGCGGCTGCGGCGAGGGCGGGCGGCTGGGCGGGCGCGATGGCGGGCGGCTGGGCGGGCGCGAGGGCGGGCGGGCTGGTCGGGCGCGTAGTTCCGGCGGTAGTGTTGTTGGCACCGCGTGCTTCTCTAACGCCTTGTAGACTAGGTGCATTGCCTGCGAGAGAGAGAAGCGGTGATTAGCAACTTGAAGCAACGTTTTCCAGAAAAATTAATTTAGTATTAAGTACTAAAAATTAATTTTAAAAAATAGCTTGAAACATCATATTCCAAATAAAAAGATTCAATAACCAAATTTTCTAGAAACAGACTAAGTATATAATTTTTAATAATATAAGAAAAAAAAGAAGCGAGAATCGTGAAAATGAATTGTTGCGCAAAATAATGGACATAAAAACGTAAATAATCTGTCAAGTTCTTTTGAAATTTATGTACATATAAATTAATTGCTGTTCGTTTATCTAGCTAAAACTCGAGAGTGGCTGGACCAATTTGGCTAATTTTGGTCTTGAAATATTTATGAAGTACGTGAAATGAAAATACTAAAAACCGACAATTTAATTTTCCAATACAAAATGTTGATATCTTTAGCCAAAAAAATTGTCACTTGGCTGTCAACTATTGAGGTGTGTTCAGAAAGTGTTTTGTCCATATTTTTCATAAACAATAAAAATTCACCTACATATAGGTGATACGAAATTCAAGTAGTCATCTAGTATACAATATAAATACACGTGAAATTAAAAATATCACTTACTACAATAAACTCGTGTCTGTCGAGCATGCCGTCCTTGTCTTGGTCCGCGAGATCCCAAATCTTCCCCAAGGTCTCTAACGGAAGTTTTGACTCCATCAAGACTCCTTTCACCTAAAAATACCACCAAAATTTATATTTCAAATTATATGAGAACATTGTTATAGAATTTTCTCTTTATCTTTTCCATATTCTTTGTCTAAAAGAGACATATTGTCTTAGTATTGATTATTGAAAGATGTTTTTAATTCTCTCTAATATTCAAAATCTCAAGACATCACTTAAAATTTAAATTTTTTAAATTAATTCATAAATTTAATGTTATTTATATACAAAAATCTATAGATAGCTGTAGAATTTGTGATCAACTAAACTACACACAGGGTTCAATGTAATATTAATTTTAAGTTTTTTATGCATAAATAAATAAAAATTATTCCTCAATGCATTTACATAAACCTTCCAACACCTTGCTCACAATTATATGAAAAATCTTTCAACCCTCCTAATCCTTCTCAAAGTTGACTGTTGTTTTTAAGCCTCCTAATCCTCAAAGTAAACTATTGTCGACCCAATATATTCCTACCAACCTTGTTCCCGGGAATAAGCCCATTGTTGGGTTGCAGGGAATCGAATAACTGGCTGTACTTGTCCCTCTCAGCGGGCTTCACGCTCCAATCGCTGAGCGGAGCTAAAGCTGGCGCGGTCGCTGGCGTTGCAGATGGAGGTGGCACTTTAGGCAGCTCGCCCTGGAATTACGGTAAACATTTTCATTGAGGTATGGCGTAGTAGGTAAAATTTTGCTCTAAATGCTCCAGCATTCAGACTGAGGAAATACCTCAACCTTGTAGAAAAAAAAAACAAATTGTTTTACTTTTGTCTAAATTCAAATATATGTTTGAGTCAAAAAAATTGTTCAACTGACTTCTGATTTAATAAAAACTAGCATAAAAGCTAGCATAATTTGTAAAATGACGGTTCAAAAGTGCTATTAAAACCTGCTGCTACTGCTTGATTGAAAAATCCTGTCTTAATCCCACTGGACAATGTCCTCATTTACGAAAACTATTTAAATACAAAAAAAAAAAAAAAAACAATTCTTTTGGAAGAGTAACGATTGACTAGCTATTAGCTTCTTCCTAATAGAATCTACATTCGAAACTCGTCGTACTTAAAAATAAAACTAAATTAGTTAAAGATTAGGTTAAGGCTTAAGAATTAGAAGCTTAGAATTAAATAATAGAGAACTAACTTTCTTAGTATTTTTCCTGAAAAAAACGATAAAACCGTTTTTCTATGATATTTAGATTTATTCGTCGGAGCATGAAATAAACATGAATAAAAAACTATTGTCTCGAAGGACAAAATTTTGCACTAGACTGTTTAGCAAAAACGGTGGAAATTTAAATTAAAACAATATCTTTTATAATTGTGTTTGCTTGCTTTATCCCCTTTCTAACAAAAAAATAATTATCAAAATCGGTACATCCAGTAGAAAGTTATGCGGTATAATACAACGTAGGTCGACGAAAAAAGCGGCAAGTAAAAACGCATTATTAGATATAACTCGAAAAGTAGTTGTTAGATCGCAAATAAATTTAAATGGGACCAATTGACACACACCACCTTTCGATTAAAAAAAGATTTGTCGAAATCGGTCTACCCGGTCAAAAGTTCTGATGTAACATACATAAAAAAAAAATACAGTCGAATTGAGAACCTCCTCCTTTTTTGGAAGTCGGTTAAAAACTTAATTACATACATTTTTAATATAAAATAATGAAAACATTTCGTGATGCGTCTTATTTCTAAAATTACATAAAACTTTTTTACACTGAGGTCGAGCACAGCAAGAAATTTCCTGCTCAAAATACGGAGCAGCCCGACTGGTGTAGTACCTCGACCTTACAGAAGACCACAGCTAAAAATAATAATACTGTTTTCAAGCTGTATTATATTCCGGTTCCGGTTAGTAAGGTGACCAGAGCCCCTGGGGGATTGGGGATAGAGTCGGCAACGCGCTTGCGAGGCTTCTAGTGTTGCAGGCATCTATAAGCTACGGTAATCGCTTACCATCAGGTGAGCCGTACGCTTGTTGGCCGATCTAGTTACATAAAAAATAATAAAAACAAATAAATCTTTATCCTCGATCGCCAATAAATCAATTTATAAAACAAATACATGTGACAATTCAGCAATAAACATCGTAAAAAACCTGGCTCCCGGCCAAAGCGAGACTGATTTAAATACGCGATAATGAAGTCCTTAGCCCTCCCGGAGAGCACTAAACGAAGGATTCGTTAGGTCACGATAGGGGAGACGTAACGAGCCGAGTACACTCCGACTGGAGGGCGACGCCGTTTAATGAACAATTTATTATTGGAAATATTTTTTTTCAGACTATTACATCCAACTTGGGCGTAAGTGTCTTTTTTCATGCAGAAGGGTTTTTCTTTATAATAATAGGGGCATATATATTATTATTCATATTGGACATTGTGTGATTGTTATTAATTTCATTTTATTATTGTATTTGTATTTTTCAAATTCTCGTGACATTTATTAATTTTTTTTTTTAGCTGTATTTGATTATAAGAATTGAAGAAGGTCAAATTGTTTTATGGGTCAAATTGTTGCCTGAAATAAAGAAATATTATTATTATTTTTATTTACTTATGTTTTATTTAAAATATAGATAGACACAAATTTAAGCTGAATATGGACCTTTTTCTATATAATTCTATTTCTTTATTTTTTATAATGTATTTTAGGTCATTACTATTGTAACGAACCGACTTCGTTCGATCGCAATTAATCAATTCGGAGGAGTCACTCGCGACGATGACGTCTGCAACATCGACGAAGTATCGCGAATTTCAAAATTACAGTTGCCGTAAGTGTCGTAGAATCGAGTGTTTATTAATAATGAAGGAAAAATATTTCCAGAGTGAAATTGTCGACGTCTATCGTGGATTTTATTGAAAACGTTATTTCTAAAACTAATCTATAATATATATAAACGCGAAAGGTCATTCATCACGAAATCTCCGAAACTATAACACCTACGAACTTGAAATTTGGCAGGTAGGCTCCTTATAGGACGTAGACATCCGCTAAGAACGGATTTTACGATACTCAACCCCTAAGGGGGTAAAACGGGGGTTGGAAGTTTGTATGAAAGTCCTATGTTTGTGAAGTAAGAGACTTGAAATTTAAAATGTATATGCTCTATAGATGGTGAGAAGGTGTCCAAATAATGTATCTTTAGAAATCAACTCCCTTTTGGGGTTTAAACGGGGGATGGTAGGTTGACTCACTCATCACAAAATCTTCAAAACTGTAACAGCTATAAACTTGAAATTTGGCTGGTAGGTTCCTTATAGAGCGTAGACATCCTTTAAGACCGGATTTTACGAAAGTCAACCTCTAAGGGGGTAAAACGGGGGTTGAAAGTTTGTATGAAAGTCCTATGTTTTTGAAGTAAGAGACTTGAAATTTAAAATGTATGCTCTATAGATGATGAGAAGGTGTCCAAATAATGTATCTTTAGAAATCAACTCCCTTTTGGGGTTAAAACGGGGGATCGTAGGTTGACTCACTCATCACGAAATCTCCAAAACTATAACATCTACAAACTTAAAATTTGGCAACTAGGTTACTTATAGGACGTAGACATTCGCTAAGAACGGATTTTACGAAACTCGGTCCCTAAGGGGGTAAAACGGGGGTTGGAAGTTTGTATGAAAGTCCTATTTTAAATGTATGCTCTGTAGATGGTGAGAAGATGTCCAAATAATGTATCTTTAGAAATCAACTCCCTTTTGGGGTTAAAACGGGGGATGGTAGGTTTACTCACTCATCACGAAATCTCCGAAACTATAACACCTACAAACTTGAAATTTGGCAGATAGGCTCCTTAGGGCGTAAACATTCGCTAAGAACGGGTTTTACGAAATTCGATCCCTAAAGGGGTAAAACGGGGGTTGAAAGTTTGTATGAAAGTCCTATGTTTTTGAAGTAAGAGACTTAAAATTTAAAATGTTCGCTCTTTAGATGGTGAGAAGGTATCCAAATAATGAATGTATCTTTAGAAAGTAACTCCCTTAAGGGGATAAAACGGGGTTTGGAAGTTTGTATGAGAGTCTTATGTTTTTGAAGTAAGAGACTTGAAATTTAAAATATATGCTCTATAGATGATGAGGAGGTGTCCAAATAATGCATCGTAATCTATATATATAAAAGAGAAAAGTCACTAGCTCACTCATCACGAGAACTCAAAAACCGCTGGATGGTCTATCCATCCAGGTTGGACAAAGATAAAATTTGGCAGGGAGGTAGATTATAGTTAGCAGACGTCCGCTAAGAACGGGTTTTACGATATTCCACCGTTAAGGGGGTTTAATTGGGGTTGATAGTTTGTATGAAACATATACAGCCTGAAAATAAAACTAAAAATGTGGTGTATAGAGAGGTTTTATAAAAATAACTATTAAATTATACTAAATTGTGCCTTTTAAAAAGTTACTCAGTTTGATATGCATTTCAAGTGACTGAAATAAAAAAATAATTTGCGTTAAACATCTTAATAGTAATGTATATCTTCATAACCATGCGGACGTAATCGCGGGCAACAGTTAATTTATTATAAAACAAAGTTCCCAAAAGTGTATGTGATCGATTCGCTCAAAATTTACTGAACAGATTTTCATGCGGTTTTACCATTGGAGAGAGAGCTCCACCATTGGCAACAGGAAGGTTTACGGACCGGCTAAGCCAATTTTGATGAGAATTTCACTGGAAGTTTGCCGGGAAAACTTTGTGACACACTAATTTCAACGCGGGCGAAGCTGCGGGCACAGCTAGTATTAGTATAATTACACCTACAGTCAGTTTCTACTTAATTTGCAATTTATTAAAATAACCTGTTTTTAATTCGATAATGTCTGTAACGCAAACATTTTCGATTAAATGTTAAATGAACCTTTTAACTAAAATTAAAACAATTAATTTCCTTAGTGTCCGAGTACTTTAACGAAAAACAAAAAACCGTAATTTTTTTAACAAACAACCAATAAATTTTAATTAAAAATAATTATTGTGGTAATTAGTAGGTAAGATTTTTTTTAACTGACAATAAAAATCCTAAATTCCAAAAGATATTATGTACGGCATTTACATATAGCATAACTTTGTATACTCAAAATCATCATCGTCAGAGAGATCTTCACATATTTTCCAATAACAAAATGTTCAGAAATTTAATTATCTCAGTAACTAGTTTCTAGAAAATATGTTTATGCTAAAAAGCGCGTTTATCGAGGAACGCCATAGGCTATATAACATCAAGCTACCACACATAGACGTGTAGCCGCACAGGACCAGAGGATTACGAATAAATTTGTAAATATTGAACGGATGTTAGTACTCACAACTTTCGGCGGTGGAGTTTCTGAATGTATGTTGCTCATATTGATGTCTTTGCCGGCCTGCGCCAGCGCTACCAACTTCAGGGCGACGAACAGACCCGCCTGCAAAGATATTAAAGTTTTTACATACACATAAATAACAAACACACTAGTAATAGTTTTAACAATACGTAGAAGTATCCAAATTTTCTTTAACTTGCACACTTGGACGTCTGTTTCGAAAGTAAGCAATTCAGTTCCTGAGTTTTAAGTGAGAGCCGATCTTTAAATAAGTACGTATTACATTTGGTTTAAGCGCCGACCCTTCTGCTACATGGAGAAAAAGGCAAAGCTATGCCTAGCAGTGGGATTTTACGGGCTTTATCCAAATCAATATAAAAATTACAGCCCGAGCCGGGGAAACTGAACCTATAATCTTAAAGTCCACTTTAATAAGCAGAATCACTGCTGACTATGCCAATGGACTTGGTCAGTAAAAAGTACAAAATCTAAGTGTTCTTGAAATAATAACGATAAAATTCCTATATATATACAATTAGCAGAATATCACAAAACATACAGATATAAAAATATACATTAATAATAATTGTAATATTTTTATGATATTAGACACTACGCAACCAGTCTTACGTTTTCAAAGAGTTAAAACAAATCCAGAACATTAAAACACTGTAAAACACAAATAGTTTCTCCAATTCAGAGATTACACTATCAGCCGGTAACCGAACACGGCACATCCGTAGCGTTACGCGGACCGAGTCAATAGCGTTATCAATCGTTCATTATCACACACACATTCATTTACTCTTCAATATTCAAATTGGAATGATTGAATGGTTTTTAAATATACATAATCCCCAATAAGCTGTCAAAAGTCGGACATTTTTTGACGAATCTCGAATATCGTAACTTATGGCTTAATTTATTCTCATTTATTCCCTAAAAATTGTTTCCCAAAGTTGTGCGTTTGTGATTATAGTTTTTGAAATGTGTAATAATTGTTTTAAAATTGAGAAAAAAATTCGCCAACTTGCAGTGAAGCATCGTGGTTCATTAAGCCCCGACTCATCTCCCACTTGGGAAAGAGGCCAATGTCCAACAGTGCGATGTTACAAACTGAATCAATCAATGTTTTTTTTTAGTTTGATATCACTCATTGATTTAACATTATACTTCTTATATTAAGAACAATAATTGTGTTTGCTCGCAAACGAAAAAAAAAACCGACTTCAATTACATCGACGAGTAATACAACGTATATCGACGAAAAAATAGTCAAGTAACTACGCGTTATCAAAGATTACTCAAAAAGTAGTTATCGGATCTCAATAAAATTTATATGTGACTACATGACAAACATCAGCTTTCGATTAAATTAAAACTTATCAAAATCGGTACACCCAGTAAAAAGTTATTGCGAATTTTCAAGAGTTTCCCTCGATTTCTCTGGGATCCCATCATCAGATCCTGGTTTCCTTATAATGGTACTAAACTAGGGATATCTTCTTTCCAACAAAAAAAGAATTATCAAAATTGGTACATCCAGTATAAAGTTATGCAATATAATACAACGTAGGTCGACGAAAAAAGCGTCAAGTAAAAACGCATTATTAGATATAACTCGAAAAGTAATTGTTAGATCTCAAATAAATTTAAATGGGACCAATTGTCACACACCACCTTTCGATTAAAACAAAATTTGTCGAAATCGGTCTACCCGGTCAAAAGTTCTGATGTAACATACATAAAAAAAAAACAGTCGAATTGAGAACCTCCTCCTTTTTTGGAAGTCGGTTAAAAAGTACTGTCAATCAGTCGGTCAGTCAGTCAGTTCAGCCTATCGCAGTCCACTCTTGGACATATGCCTACCCAAGTTCACGCCAGACATCCCCGTTTTCCGCCAATTAAGCCTCCAAATCCTAAAAGTAACGATCCCAATCAAGCCTAAAAGTAATGATAATGAGTATATTTCAGTTAACTCTTAATGTTAATTTCTCAATCAATAACGAAACTAAAGCAAGAATACACTAGACATCTTTAAATCCAAATTTTAAGAGCTCTCGTTAGCGAGGCTCGAACTACATTCAAATTCAATTGTTGTTTAAAAAGATACCGTGTACATACATAGTCAAAGCGCACTTATTTTCTTTTCAAATACAAAAACTTATTGACTAAAAATTGAATTAAACTTTATTGTTATTGCTAATAACATAAAATATTTCCTCCGTACAGTAAAAAAAATTACTTTTATTTTCGCTTTTTTAATTAATAGTCTAAGATCCGAACTAGACATGATCGTCACACATCTGCTTACAGCTTAATGGATAAAAATTATTTTAATATACTTTAGTAAAGATAAATTGCAAGAGGGTTGGCTCGAAATTTCCTGGACAGCCTATATTATATTGGCCAACAGCCATCTCGGTTCAAACTAGGTATTTAGCAGACAATCCTATGTCATCGTATTTGCAATGAAACAGTCATTTTGGTGTAAGATATATTTATTCAAAATGTGGGTGAAAGTAACTAGTATCAATATATATTAATATACCTGTTTATACCCGTCACCCTGTAATTATGCCAGGAAAATAGACAGCCGAACGTTTGCATTTTCTACAGGCTTCATACTGTCGGTAAGTATTCAATTTATTCTTTAAGCACATAGGTGCTTTTTTAAATAAAAATATTTTTTCAATTTTATAATTAACTACATATATATATATATATATATATACACATATAGTTGATCTCGTAATATAAAATTCACATGGTATTTTGATTTTATTAGATTTAAAAAGATAATCTAAAGATAAGATTTTACTCAATCAACAAAATTATATATTTAAAAATTACGCATAATCTCAAAACATTATCTAAAATTCCTTCAATCACAGTATGTAGCGTTGTGAGAAACTCGTTCTCCCGTTTCCGTATCTTAAGTTAAAAGAAAACTAATTGGTATACATTTCGGACATTTGGGTTTAACGACGTAATAAGACTCAAATTGGGCTAAAATAAGGATAATCGTTTATAATTGTACAGTATACGCTTTGTGTAATTATATCCTGTTTAAATAATTAAATATACTAAAGACCTGGTTTATTTAAAAACAGTCATTTCATCACTGTCCATTCCAGTGGTTCTTTTAATCTTTTTTTGCTTCAACCCATTTATTGAGACCTTGAAACAACTATTAAGTTACCAATGTAGTAAAGATTTGAGTGAATAAGTTAATGTGTGTAAAGAGTAAAAAGACATTTTTGGAAGACAAATAGCAATAGAAACACGATTTTAGCAAACATGAAATTTTTAAAAGAACTACTTTTGCTTAGTAAACTTTTAGAATTCAAATCCACCGAAATCGATCATTGTTACAATTTTTTTTACATATACGTAATGTAAAACAACTTTAAAGCAATATCAAATACATTGAAGTAATCCAAAAAAAAAAGAAGGTATTAAAACTGTATAGTGCTAAGACTAGCATACGCAACCTAACTTTACTAGGCAGTCACAGCACTTTTGAACGGTAGTTTTGAATGATAAATCACCTGTAGCGACATCTATCACACGACATATAAAATAGAGAAAACTGCCGTATCCTACATCGCGCTATCAAAGTTATCAAATTGATTGAGTACATATACAAGAACCTGACAACAACCGTTGGGGCAGTAGCCCACCAGAGACAATACCCGTCTGGTTGAAGGATCCTCCCTTTACGATGTCGGACGAGGAACTTAACATGAAATAGGACAAAGTGAGAAAGAGAAGAATCCCCATACCCAATCGCCTGTATGATAAGCACGATTATAATGTATTATATTAAATAAAAAAAATTAATACAACAGCCTTCAATTTAAAGTTTCAGACAAATAGTTTTAAGTTGATCAAACCAGAACGCGCTGAAAAGAGTTCGAGGACGTTCGGGCAGACATCCAACTCCGCTTAGACAACGAGGATCAGACACATAAATCAGACTGACTGACTATACTCATGAAATAGGACAAATATAATGCCAAATGATTCCATAATGTAGGAGCGCAGACAGGTCCAATGTTAAAATAGGACAAAAAATTTTATATTTGGTTAATGAAGGCGTATCTATAAGTTATTAAGCCTTGTTTAATATTGTATAAATATTACAAGGACATGTAAAGTTTCGCGGTTTTTTCGTTTTCGCCGCACATGTTGCGGTTACTAAATAATCAATTCTTAACCTTATGAAAACATTTATTTCTTCAATACACGAGCTAGTATAAAACAATATCTAGTGCACTTATAGTAAATATAAATACGATCTACGTAAGGTTGCCGGTGTAGGCTGGATGAGGATTGCGGAAGATCGAGATGTCTAGCGCAAACTTGGAGAGGCCTTGGAAGGCTTGTCCAGCAGTGGACTGCAATAGGCTGAACTGACTGCCTGACTGAGTAATAGTAAATTGATACACTCAAAAATTATACATGCCGTATCCTAATTTCCGGTATCCCAAGAGAGCTAGAGAAACATAGGTAGCAATAACAAATAATAATATAATAAAAAAGTAAAATATAAAAAATTAAGTGCAATGCCATTTAAGAAACTTCATAAAACAGGAATGTTTTTTAAGCTATGGGCCACCTAGGTCTTCCTACTTTTTTTTATACCACAGGTGCTCAAACTTTATCATAAAAAATTCGAATACACTATTTTTTATTTTTAAGTGTTTGAAAAAACGAAACAGTTGTGGCTAGAAATATTTTATAATGCGCGATAGCAAGGCCCATTATACACGGCTATTTCCAGACAAAATTAATTCGTTATTATTGAATTTGCAGCCGTAGTACCCAAAAGTTTGAACAAAGGTATCAAATTCTGTACTTAAAAAAATTGTAAACAAATCCTAGACCGTTGCAGATAGATTTTTTATTTTTTTCTGAGTTGGCCCCGTGACATTTAGATTTCAATAAAAAAAAAGCCAATACAATTATTTAATAAGAAAGTAAAGTACTAATTTAGACATAATACATAAATGAGTCACGCCAATTACATGTAATATAATTAATCACATTCATATCTTCCCTAAATTTCGATAAGATTTTCATAGTTTTATCAAAAGTCACCCAAACATACCCAATCTCGTAAGATATCAAAGAACACTAGACTTAACGATATATTACGAGGATAAACTTATTTAACTGAGGTAGGGCACAGCAGGGAATATCCTGCTCAAAATTTGGACGAGACCGACTGGGGTAGTAGTACCTCGACCTTCTAGAGATTAATATCACAGCTAAATAATACTTTCAAGCATGATTTTGATCCTGTGGTGAGTAAGGCGACCAGAGCTCCTGGGGGGATTAGAGTAGTCTATAAGCTACGCGGGGTTCCCAAACTTTTTTTGTCTACTAAGAGAATAAGTTATTTTATAGTGCCCCCTTTGAGCAATCTTTTAATGAATATTAGTTGATGTTCACAAGTTGTAGTCGAGAGTCCTTATAGATTAAATGACAAATCGCCCCTCAAGCCTCTACACAACGCCACTAATTTTTTTTCTAGGTCTCTTACCGCCCTTAGTACTGCAGCGCCCACAAGGGGGCGTTATCGCCCACTTTGGGAAACACTGAGCTACGGTAATCGCTTACCATCAGGTGAGCCGTACGCTTGTTCGACGACCTAGTTGTATAAAAATAAAAAGTATCCGATCTCGCCCGATAAAATGACGCCATATTGCATTTACTATTAGTGATTAGCGACAAAGCGACCCCCTAATGCTCTCGACCCCTCGAAACCCGCATACGAGCAACGAGCACTACACTCATAGCGCCCTCATTAGGAGAGCCCTTGTCTATAATAGCCTTGTAGAAGGTCGATAAGGCCTGTTCCATCAGTTGTGGATAACGCTATTTGACGGATGACAGTATCCGAACAGTAAAAAGTTTCTGATTCATTATTCTTTTTTACCATCGAATCCTACTATATTTATTAGATACTAGCTGACCCGGCGAACTTCGTATCGCCTAACACAAACTTTATCGTATGGTATTAAAGTTCAAATTGACTTTTAAGTATTATCACAAATCTTTTGAATGGGAGTATAGAAAAGTGTTGTTTTTAGACTTTTTCAGGAAATTTAAAATTTTTTTTTAGAAATTTTCTCTCCGTAAGAACCATCCTCGTACTTCAAGGAATATTTTAAAAAAAGAATTAGTGAAATCGGTCCAACCGTTCTCGAGTTTTGCGCTTAGCAACACATTCAGCGACTCATTTTTATATTATAGATATACTATTCGCATATATTAATCTTAAAGTTACAATTGATGAATTGAGGAGAAACAAGTCCTACTGGCCTATTTTACCTCCCGCTGTCAAAGTCTATTTGTACTGTCATCCATCAAATAGCGTAAAACAGGTCCTAACGTTTTATGGTATTTGAGGTGAATAGAGGACAAAAAAAAATATATAACGTAAGCATTAGTTGTACGTGTAGCACCGACATATGAAAATTTATTATTAAATAATTTCGATTAAAAAAAAAGCCTTGTTAGACAAACCCTTAGTCTAGCGGTGTGAGTAACCTCAACGGTTACAGTCGCGGGTTTGATTACCGCTGAGGGTATATTTTTTTTAAATATTTATTTCTGGACTGTATTTGCTTTCAAACACCTATCTCGTAGAACATGCGAAGCCGTCTGTCTCAATTAATCTCAAAAAAACACTGCGTCCTGGGAACAAATTATGGAAAAAAAGGGCTTTGACCCGCACACGCTGACTCTTATAAATATATCTTGATTGATTATTGAAAAATGGATTTGCTACTTTATAAATAATTTTAGTGAAATTAAAATGTTTTTATCAACTCCCACACGCAACTGAAGTTTACTGCTCAGAACGATTATAGTTAAAAATTAAAATTATTAAATGATACAAGTTATAATCAATTAACAACTGGTATGGTATATACCTACATAAAACTTAACCAAAAAAAATATTTAATATCGGCTACCATTGTCCGATATACCTATGTATATTTTGTAGTAACAAAATATATATCTTAAGCTTGTCCATATGACCAGTGCTATACATACATATAAATAAAGACGTAACAGACAGACAAAACCGGTAAAGCCATAAGACAAACATACAATAAGAATCGCAGGCAATTTCACGGGCATTAGCTAGCAAACAACTAGAAGAATGTCTATCGAGTGTAACGGAAATCAATTATCTCTCATATCAAACGGTAAGAGTAAATATTGATCAAGAGCCATTTGAATTTACACTAATAAAATACACATTCATCATCTGTATGCTTAGATCTTTAAAACTACGCAACGGATTTTGATGCGGTTTTCTTTAGTAAATAGAGTGATTCCAGAGAAAGGTTTATATGTATAGTACGTGCATAATATAATAGAGGAACATAGATAGTATTTGCACCCGTGCGAAGCCAGGGCGGGTCGCTAGTACATAATAAAACTTCATTCCACCGACGCGATCGTAAAACATTTACTACACCATACCTCGCACGAAATAATTTCTTTAATGCCGTTTTACAACAGAACGAATATTCAGAGCACTAATTTTATTCAAGTCGATTTTAGAAAAGTAACCAAACATATTACAATAATAATAATAATAATAAAGACGTTTATTCACCAAACATAAAAAAAAACAAAAGATTTCTTAGTCTAATTTACAGAGATTTTATAAAAAAAAAAATGGTGGTGAAAAGGTCGTAGACTCAGCTTATAGCTGCTTTTCTATGAAATCATTATGTTTGCAAGCAAACGAAACAAAAACCGACTTCAATTTACACAGGCACAACGTAGGTAGTAAAAAAAAATGGTCATTAATAATTAAATACGCATTATTAGAGTGAACTCAAAAAGTATCGTCAAATCTCGAACAAATTTAAATAGGGCCTCACGACTAGCACCAGTTTTCGATAAGAAAAAAAAAAAATTACCAAGATCACTACACTTTACTGGGTGTAGTGTAGTTATGGGGTAGCACACGTATACAGTTGAATTAAAAACCTACTCCTTTTTTCAAAGTCGGTTAAAAGTAACCAAAAACGCCATCGAAATAGAATAACAATGGGATCTAAAAGGAGAGATTGATCAAAACGTACTACTAAATATAGTGTATGCATTCAAGCTTAGGATGTACTCGTAATTCTTCTACTGGCGCAGTGATGACGAGATTTTTATATAATGATAATACTTTAATGAAATTTAAAAGATAGATAAATATAGAATCCGAGTAATCGAAGTTAGTTTACAACGAATAAAATTTTACTGTCGCTTATTTAACGTTCAAAGAAGATTTGAAGCCAATGTCATTGCCAAACTATCTATGAGATTTATATATCAAAGATAAGCAACAATCGGCATAATTTTATTTATATATTCGTAAATTATTGTAGATGCCACATCTGTCATTTAGAGTATCGATGTTAAATAAAAAAATGATTGAAGAATTAATTGTGTTTTTTTATATAACAAATGTGGCAAACAAGCGTTAGGTCTGCATGATAGTAACAGACAACCATAGTCTATTTAGGGGATACTGATGACTATGAAAATTGTAATAATATATTTATATGATACTTATAATAGTTGTCTTACTATTACAAATGTGAGTTTGTGAGGATGGATGTGTATGTATGCTTGTTACACATTCACGCAAAAACTACTGGACCGATTTTAATGAAACTTGGTACTAGTGATGCAACAGATCTCTGTTTCTGTTTCCGCAAGTGCGGAAGTTCCGCACGGTTTGCAACATTCGTTTCTGCTTCTGTTTCCGCAACTTTTATAACGGAGATGTAAACGGAAGTTTACGACGGTGTAGAGTTGAAATTTTCGCATGCGCGGCGCGAGGCGATTCCCTTTAAATGAAGATCTCTTGTGTGGTAGAAATTAAATTCACACAAATACAGTAATCTTTTGCCATTAGTGCGCCAATATTTGTCGGTACCCTTCAGCAGCGTCGCTAGTGAACAATTATTTAGTGGAGCTGGTCTTATATACGAAGAACATCGAAACAGATGGTTAGGTGCAAAAGCGGCCAAATTACTTTTCATAAAATATAACTTACCACTACTAAATTTTGAATATTAAAATAATTTTAAGTTGCAATATTTTTTGTATTGTAGATTTCTAATATGTCTATTTCTTATCTAGGCTTGATGTGTATTTAGTACTTAATAAAGAAGTATATTTTTAAATTTATCACATTTTTTTCATATTATTTACACTTTCGTTTCTGCATCCGTTTCCGTTTCCGTTTCTGCTAAAATTTACTTTTAACATCTGTTTCCGTTTCTGGTTCCGTTAAGACACTTCCGTTGCATCACTACTTGGTACGTAGATAACTGGAGATGTAAAATAACACATAGGCGAACCTCCCGATCCCGACATTCCTACACGATTAGAAATTACGCAGGTGAAGCCGCGTGACGCAGCTAGTAAGATATAAAATGACGAATGACTTTGTATGTATGTTTTTGACATTTAGATCAAATACGACTGCAAATAGATAATACAAACAGAAAACCATCATGTTGAAAAGATTACATTATTTAAGAGTTGAAAAACAGTTCTGATAAGATAGCAACATGCTTAATGTACATTTCAGTACACCTAATACAATCATTTTATTAATATGATGTCTGGGTTGTCTGAAATAAATGGCTAATTAGCCATAAATCCGCCCATAGTACTTAACTGTACGTAATGTTTTTGTGGTGTACAATAAAGTATAAAATAAATAAATAAAGTAAATAATCTGTTTCCAAATTATTTTAATAACTAACTGCACCACGCAGATTTACCCGCGCAATTTCCGATCTGTTAGGAATAATGTTATTCTAGAGCTATCTACGTATCAAAAAATTTTCCTCATTTAACCGACTATTCCTTAGATTTCTATAATAGATTCTACAGATTTTCATTTGAACTTCATTATCAAAAGACCCATAATTCATGGCAGTTCATTGACTACAAGATAGTAAAGGTCACTTACACTAACATTCTAAACAGTTTTTGCTCACAACACCTATTTACTGACATTTAAAGAAAACCTAAGCCTTTTATGGCTAGAATAACAAGTGAAAATTAATTCAAGACTTATAAACAAGATCAATGACCACTATCATATATGATTACTAGCTGACCCTACAAACGCTGGTTTGCCATATATGTTATTAACCCCCTAAACCCCCCCCCCCCCCCCTTATAACTTAGGGGTATGAAAAATAGATGTTGGCCGCTTCTCAGCCCTACCCGATATGAACACAAAATTTCATAAGAATCGGTCCAGCCGTTTCGGAGGAGTATTGTAACTAACATTGCGACATGACAATTTTATATATATGATAAAAAAAAATTGACAGTAACTGAAATATATTTATCCATTTGCTATTAAAATTTAAAAATCTTACTGTATTTTTAGCACCGTCACAGAGAAAAAAATATCATGGGAATATCGGTGAACCCATTCATGTCATCTAGTACTAAACTATAACCACAATGTCTTACACTAAATAAAGTATTACATAATCAAATATAGTAGAATACACATTATTAGGAATAACTCAAAAAGTACTTGTCAGATCTCACTCAAATTAAATTGGCATTACATATCAAGCATCAGCTTTTGAATTAAAAAAAAAAAGTATCATAAATATCTGTACACCCAGTAAAAAATTATAACACAGATAAAAAAAAATTTGAATTCAGAACTTCTTTCTTGAAGTTGATTAAAATTATAACTTTATATAGAAATTGATTCATTCAGCCTTAACACCCCAGTGCTGGGTGTAGGAGAAGGGTCAGAACATAAACTACATATACGAAACTATTTTAGAGTTTTGTCACTTACTTTGTCCAAGTACCCCTTCCCCGTGGGGTCAGAGAGATCCCATATTTTGCTGAGCACCACATCACTGAGACGGGATTTTTTGAGGAATCTGGCCGCGTCAAGAGCTTGTATCGCTCCTGTGCCATTTGGGTCCACCTGCAATTGTCGTTTTGACGATATTAATTTTAGGTAAATTAGTTACGTTTTAATTTAAAAAAAAAATGTTCTCTAAAAAAACTTTTGGCTATTTTAGGAGTGCTAATCTAAATAATATGATGTCTTTAGATTAAGACCCGTTGAATAAAAAAAAATTTAACCTAACCTATCTAAGCTCAAAATTTTAGCGTTTATCGGCATAATTTTGTAACAAAATTAATTCAACGGGTCTTAATCTAAAGATAGCCAATAATATTATAAAGTTGATAATCATAAATTGCATGACTTATAAAAAAAGATGGGCAAAAAATGGGGGACATGTATTTAATAATGCATAAATATTTTCTTAGTAAAAAAATTACCTAAAATACTTCAAACATAATAAAATTAGAATTAAACATAAATGCTAATTGGTATGTTATAATTAAAAATAAAATATTACATGGCATCTGATTAATTATGCCAGAGTATACAATGCACACATAATAATTACACATGTATGCCATATAATAATAATGACTAAATTGTATTTATGACGTACATAATAATTAATATAAATACCCTTATTACTAATTATAATTTAGCAAATAATTTCTAACAACTTCTACCTTGACTAGTTTCGTATGTTTTTAATAATTAGCATTAGTTACTAGATTAATTCTCATTGAGTATTGAGAAGGGAAAAGTACTTATAAGATCCAATCCACTCATTTTGTTTTTTTTTTTTTTTATTTAATTTCACTCATGTAAGATACAAGTGATGCAATTTTTTTTAATATATCTATAGTATAGTTTTATACTAATAAGAAATTAAATCAATCATCAGAGGAAAAAAAAGAATCAAGGATTATAACCATTTAAATATAAATTAGCCTACATTTTTAACATATTATTTTTTGAGGTAATGATTGTATAATCTGTTTAATTACAGACTTTCGACACACTTATAAAAAAATAGTGTTTTAGTTACTTGACAGAAAACTTCTAGTGATTGTAAGACTCTTACAAGGAAACTTATTGATTTTATAATCAAATGACTGTTTTCAGAATAAACTTACCGTCGCCGCTTTTTGTTTACGAATCGTTACGTTTATTGCAACACATACAACTGCGATAGCTATTCTAAATCAAATAAAGTACATAAGAATAAAATCATTGTTGCATATCACTTACTTGATGATAATACGCTTCGTATATAGAACTGTGGGTCCCTGCCACCTGCAACGGTTCAATCCACATTTTGAAAAGATTTCACAAAGTCAAATTAACACAATTAATTGTTTTACACGAATTATTTTAATCGTTATATGGGTGTGACATGTCTACACAGTTTGTGACATTTAATGTTCGCGCAAAAACTACGGGAATTTTTACGCAGTAAAAAGGGAATAAAATGAAATAAAATTAAAAAATACACCACTGATAATCACTACACTATTCATTGAAAAAATAAATCAAACTCGTTATTAAGAAAACCCATAAAAACTACAAGTTTTAACGGCAATGTAATCCGACTAGAGTTCGTAACACTTCGACGTCGAATATTACAATGTTCCGACGCCTTCGGTATAAATTGGACCGCACTATATAATAAGTCATTTAGTAAACTTTTTCTGAATTTGCGATTTTCTTTAATCAGCACTACACAAATAATTTAATTTGCGTTAATTCTACCTGAGTAGGAGAAGGCAAGGCAGCCATTTTTTACATCTCCTCGTCGACCAATCAATAGAGGCCATAGACAACTGAGATTTTGACATATACCATCATCGCGTTGTACCTACTGAAATAAGCTTTGCTAGCTAGTGAGTACTACTATAATAGAATCGATTTTCTTCTCGTGGTGGCAAATATTAATATATTTATATCCACCTCCTTCGGTATATTTAAATTTGTATACAAAAAATCTCAGTTCATATCCAAACATACTCTCAAGAACAGGAAATTAAAAGAACCCTTTTGAGTAATACATTTTTAATAATTTTTTAAAGCACATGTCCGTTTTAAGAACATTTCCTGATAATAAATCTGATATATAATAAAATTAATAATGTTAAACTTTACTGATTCATATCAAAGTCTTTCACATATATTAATATTACGCGTGTATAGCTTTAAACGCATTAATATAACTATTCAATCTTAGTAAACCTCGTTTATTAATGACATAAAAATTTAAATGTTGAAAGTTTTCAATCCACTTCTGTACTCTTTCATGTCGTTGAGTTAATGGAACCAGTTGAAGAACGGATGTCACGACGGCCACTGTGCAAATATCGCATAAGAGAACCTACGAAATATTTGCATATAATATAATTAAATGTATAATAATAACATAGTTTTTTATATATAAAGAGTAACTGTGCTTTTTTTCGCTGGCACTTCTCTTCAGAATCTACATTCCGTGTCAGTGGTAACTTAACTTTAAGTATAATATATTCATTCAAACAAATATAATTTCAATTTATAAAATTCAAAACTAATTTTGTATTACTACTACTTGAATAAAATAACTTTCGATTTTGATTTTAAGGAGTAAAATAAATTTTGTCTCCTATGATTTACACTGTATGCAAAATATTTTTATAAGCACTTATACTAAACCTTATTTCCTGTTAACCAATCATCTTTCAACTGATATTCTAAAAAGTCCAAGGCGGAATACCATTCCTCTATTGTCGTCTCGCTTACAGGCCATTGTCCAGCAAAATATTTGGTCTAAAATACAATATTTATATACTTAAACACGGTAAATTTCATAAATACTTAAAAATAATTTAGTAATAATATTAGCGCGAACATTTAATAAAATTTCATTGCGTAACAGAATAATTTCAAACTGCAGTTACGATTGCGTATGAAAAACGAAATATTTCTACGAAAATTTATATACTTTAGCGTGGTGGATTAAGCTCTGATCTTTCTCCTACATGGGGAAAGAGGCCTATGCCCAGTAGTGGGATATTAGAGGCTGAAGCGTTATATACTTTAAATATTATAATCAATACACTTAAAATAACATCACATAAAATTTAAGCCAGTTGACATGTAACTTACCAATATATAACTGTCAATGCGAAATAATGTACCGGAGTTAAAAAACAGCATTTGGTTTACTTTTGCTCTCATTATGGGATTTTCAGGGTACAGGTTTTGTTCCTTTGCTATCTGGCACAGGTATAGAGCAATGGCATGGCTATCTAATATCTTTGTATCACCTACTTGCAACGCTGGCACTTTTTGTAGAGGATTTATCTTAAACAAAATAAAACGAGACAGTGATATAATACGTACAATATTTTAAGACACGTTCTTTAACTGCCATGTAAAATAAAATATTTTGAATTAAAATCTATATATTTATAATCACACGTAAATACCTTTCGATAAAATTCCCTCCTATTTTCATTTTTAAATAAGTCGATTTCGTGAAATTTAATATCGATATTTAAAGCAGAAGCCGTCATCATAACAAACCTTACTGGTGGAGAAACTTCGTCTCCATATAAAATTGGCTTCTCATTGTTTGTTAACCTATACGAAACGATTTCACAAAGTAAAATAAACCATAGAATTTTATTTTTTAGCAACAATAACGAACGATTTGAACTTGTTTATTATTAAAATCAGGAAAAACTTAGCTTAGCGCGATTTAATATAATAAAAACTTTTTAATCTTAAAATAATGTACAAGAAATGAACGACCTCGATCGCAGACCATATCAAGCATTAGCTGTTTTTTATATTGAGATACAGCGTTGAATCACTTAATAAAACTTTGATTTAAAAAAAAAGACGCTTTGAAAACAGGTACTTACTTGACACTACTAGACTTACGAAATTGCATCAGATTGCCAACATTTGTGTTAAATTTTCTAAGAATTCGCATTTTGTTTTAATGAAAAAATAAAAAATAAACGTAAAAACCTCTTCACCAAAGAAACAACTAACTGACTGCGTCGTGGTCGTCGAATGATATTTAAATACATTAAAATTCAATCGACATATCGGAATCTGTAATCAACAAAGAATACTATATATAGATCAACATGACAATTTTTACTTTTTCTCCGCAATTTGAAATAAGTTGTAGAAATGCAACTTGAATACCATTACCTACATGAAAATATTAATCAATCGTAAAATTATTTCGTATATAAATATAGAATCTTTTAAACTTGAGGTTATTTTTAATATTAATAAATTATACAGACCTGAGAAGTAGCAAGTAATCGAAATTTGTTACGTATTGAGTTTTCCGATTATTTTGTATCGTTCCAGGTATATACCTATTAATATTTTAGAAAAAGTCTTTACATTAATTTTTTTTACCAAGGAATCACATATACTTGTACTACTTGTTTCAAATCGTCACCAAATAGATTTTCAAAACAAATTTAACAGCATTTCATTATAAAAATTATTATAGATCTAGATGTATTTTATTAGCATACAAGGAATATGAGTAATACGTCCTTATAATATTTTTAACAATATATCAAATTCTAAACTATATATACTCCTATGTCTGTTTCTATACTGGATTTTTTTTCATATTAAAGTATATAAAATTATAAAGATTTTCTATAATATGATAACTTACTTATATAACGAAGATATAATTATTAATAAGATCAATGATACCAAATATACACCAAAAACTTTAGAAATTTGAATTACATTTCTAACAGAATTTACATATGAGCAGTTAATACTATAGTTATATACTTGGAAAAAGTGTTGTACCCTCCCATCAGATTATAACAATGGTCATAGACAAAGACATTTTGACAAATCGCGTATACTTCAAAGATTGATACTTGAAGAGATTATACATGAAATTACTTAAATACCGTTGTAATTTCTTATTTCAGGTAAATCTGTCAACACTGTAAGAAAAATAGTCGAGGAGGGTGAGACAAATAATGGTACTTTTTCTACACCTGGGAACATCGAAAAGGTCGCCCAAAGTCTTGATGACGTCTATTTATGTGCGATTATACAAAAAGTCCTTGTCTTTTATATTGTGAAAAAGCAGGTAAATATCATTTTGTGTGCACTACTAACATTTTCATTAATTAACCAGATTAGGTACAATAAATATATTAAATACTTTTTTTAGGTACAATAAATTTCTAAGTGTAGGCACACTTAGAAATTTATTGTCTGTAGTTAAAGATGATTTGTGTTTTGATGGAAACCGTGAGCATCTGAGGAAAATATTGCACTCTCTGGGTTTCTCGTATAAGAAATGTAAAACAGACCGATCAGCTTTAATGGAAAAACCGAGTATAGCAGCAAAACGGGAGCAATATCTTAAAATTATCATGGAAAACAGAAACTTGCCCCCAGAGCTACAAAAAGAAGTAATTTACGTGGACGAAAGTTATGTACACTCATCATACAAACTAAAAAAATGTTGGCAATCAGTTGACATTAAGGGTGTGAAACATAATATAACAAAAGGCAAAAGATATATAATTGTACATGCTGGAAGTGAGAAAAGATTTGTTCCGAATGCCTTATTAATTTTCAGTAGCAGAAACAAAAATGAAGACTACCACTCCGAAATGAATAAAACTAACTTTACGAAGTGGGTCATTGAAAAATTAATTCCAAATTTAACCGAGCCTTCTATCATTGTAATAGATAATGCTCATTACCATTCGGTGGTAGTGAACAAGGCACCAACCAGCGCTACTAATGTTGCTGAGATAAAGTTATGGTTACTGCAATATAACATACAGTTTCATGATTCTCTTCGCAAGCCTGAGTTATTAATGCTTGTAAAACGGCATAAGCTATGAACCCATATATGAAATAGACCAAATTTTAGAAGATCACGGTCACACTGTGGTAAGGCTCCCGCCGTATCACTGTGATCTAAACCCTATTTAACTAATATGGGGAATCGCAAAACATAAAATTGCCTCGTTCAATGTCGGATCCATTGACATAAAGGTAAGAAACTTAATTCATAGTTCATATTTTTCATATTAATATTGCTATGAGCCCTAATTAAATATTATTATTTCTTAATAGTTGGCAGCTGAACAAGCATTCCAAAGCATTACTGCTGATAACTGGGAGAATTCTTGCCAGCATTTGATGAAGATCGAAAGAGAATATTGTGAGAGAGGTGAAACATTATATGAGAAAATTGAAAGATTAGTCATCAATCTCAGAGATGATAGTAGCAGCGACTCATCAGAAACAGAATACGATTTCGAAGTTTCCAGAAGCTCTAGCCAAGACTTCAGCCTTTCTGGAGTAGAATATTTAGACGAAAGTGTTTTAAACTCTGATTGAAATTATGTACTGAAATACAAAAATTCATTAAAAACTTAAATAAATTGTGTTGTTGGATTTTTCATTTAATTATGTATATTGTAATACACACATACCTCACACCTGTTTCGCAAGAGGATAGGTAGAGACAACAGATCTTCACAATAATGAATAATGTATCTGATTTTGGCATTAAGGCTTTTAATTTTAGTTTTCTTTTGATATTCATAATTATAATTTTATATACATTATGTTTGATGTGATAATGAAATTAAAAAAAAATAACAACAAATGATAAAAATTAATAATCCCAAGTAACTATTAGGTACTACATCCGAATATCTAATGGTAAAAATTACAACTATCAAACAGTATCGAGACGAAGTATTTCGGGTTGCCAACTGTAAGATAGAGGCGACCTCATTTATTCCACACTCTTTTTTGCCAAACTGTACATATAGATGGAGCTAAGAAGTCTTACTTCAGTCGTGTGTCTAAAGGACACTCGTTTTTGTTTTTTTTTTTTTTTTTTGTTACAGAGAGATGAAAATTATCTTCTAAAATTACGAATTGATTTACTCCAAAAGAAATGAAATATTCATACTATGCCACGTTTTTATTTCTGCACACCTTTGATTTTGTACTATAAATTATGAATATAGTTAGGTTTTAGCCGTTTTAGGTAACCTTGAAAACATTTCGTTAAACGATTATCTAAAATCGATATTTCTGCGCTGGTCGTAAAAATCGTTTACATCTCTATGGTTTACATCTCGTTGAGGAATTCACCTGTCATGACTATCGGTGTCAACTATTTGGAATTCTAAATAATTCATTAATTTGTTTTGAAGAGGAGGGATGTGACATCGTAATTGGAAGAGCAAGGTGCAAGTTCAGTAATTAATTATGTAGATTAACAAAGCTATTGTTCAAAGATCGTGAAACTTAAAAAGTGTTCGCTTATTCTCACGGACCACGAAGAAAGTTCTTCGTACTTAATGTGAAAGGTATTTGTTGATAACACCGTGTTATACCATGTATGTTCGTGTTGTACATTAACAATATTACGTTGCAAAAGTTCTCACAAGTATTACCGACTGTTAATCTCAGTGAAACTAAAATTGTTTACACGAATGTCGGGTCTAAAAGCAAGTGACACCATGCCGAAGATAGGGCATGTGACGGATTTACGGGAGCAGTGGCTAGTCCGCACCGACGGGGCTCTGGCACATCACCTCCAGGACAGAGAAATTTCCTCGCATCTGTGCGAAAATAGGTACCGTAATCAACAAATCAGAGAGGATTTCCCTGTTGCACTTAATGAACAGAGGGATATAGAGCATGAGGTGCGGCTCCGCGAGCTTGCACGACGTCGACAGGCGGAGATAGACCAGGAAATAGCGCGGGAAATGGCAGAGATAAACCTTCGTAAACAACACCGTTCATTAAACTATGACCCACATCCACCAAACCCCCAACCATGCTCATCTAAAGCGCCTGCGCCTCCACCGCCGGACATTGACCCGGAGGAATTAGGTCTGTCGCCAACAGAAATTGAGGAAATGCGACGACGACTTGAACAGGAAGAGAGAGATGCAAAGCTAGCTAGACAACTCAGCCAGCAAAGTCAAGGTGAAGATGCATTGCTCTCTGACATGAAATGTGCAGTTGAGGCCCAGGACGGAGAGCTAGCCAGATTGCTGCAGGAACGAGAATATAAGAAACTTCAGAGGGCAAAAGAAAAGGCTAGGCAGAAGGCACTCTTGAAAAAGCAGCAACGATTAGCTCAGCAGCAGTTACTTTCTTCTGAACCTCCTCGAACAACTCTATGTGACGCTTATAGTAATCCAAGAGATCTGATAAGAGACAACGGGTTAAGGCTCTGCAAGTCTGTTGACTCGGACCTTAATTATGTGGAACCATTTGAAAAAGAACACATACAATCTAAGGAGAGTGCACTGCTATCCAAAGAAATATCAAAGCAATATTACAACCAAGAAGCTGGTACTTCGAGCCAAAACTTAAACATATTTCATAAGCATTCAAAGTCTTTTGACTCCGAGCAACCCAGCAGCTCTAATTCTAATAAAACTTCACTTCAACACAGACATCCTCCACCTCCACCGGCGTCCGGGAAGAAGCCCAGGTTTCCCGTCCCCACTAGCATAAGGCCAGCTTCTCACTACCCAACAGACAACGTACTGTCAGGTACAGACCACCACAACTCATCAATGCCTCACAGCCTCAGTGAAAACAACAGCATGTACAGCTCTACGTACTCTCCAGATACTCCTCAACAATGCTATGAAAGACCTGATCCGTCAAAAAGATTATCAGTCATATCGGATATAACAGCAGAAGACTTAGCAAGGAAGAAGATCAAACAATCTGATATGCAGAAAAAAAGGCGTGGATGCAAGATTCAGTAATTCATTAGTTAGTGGGACATAAAACAGTTAATTACTCTTTTAGTAATGTTACAGTTATCTAAGAAAAGTTTATTCAAATAGAAGGCGATTTTAATAAGTCATTCGAAATTCATTTTTAGAATTTGACAATAAAATATAAATTTCATTACATTATCTCTATTTACTTTTTATAGGTTTAAAAATTTCAATTTGAATTGTTAGCTACACTGACAGTGAAAGTTAAGTTGTTCTCTTTAATTGTTTATTTCATAGAGTTTTCTCTAACACTAAATAATTAAAATTTTATAATTAAATTTTTTAATTAATCAGCTTTATATTATTAGGTATAGTAGAGCTGGTTAATAATATCTTTAATATCATAATTAATTATAAGAATTTATTTATTTTTTATTTACTCTGTAGCAGTACCTGCAGAAAAGGAACCAATGAGCCATTTTTTTTTAAATAATTATCTAAGGCAATAGTATCTTATTTTTATTTTTAAGTAATAATTCTTTGGTGACAAGGAAAAAGAAGATAAGTCAAAAAGTTGGAAAAATGAGATTTTGCACCTATTCATTCAAAATATTAATATGTGATAGAATAAATTAAAATTTTCTAACAAATCTCATGAGCTGCTGCTTATTATTTGCCTGTTTTAAAAGTTTAAATGTATGTACTTATCTCCTTTTCCCTTAACACTACAGATTTTTTAATTTAACATTCCAAATATGTGATTTTCTCGTTTAAACATCACTGATCTCCACAATATGCTGATTAAAGCGCAAACTGGGTGCTCTCTTTTCACTCGTATTTTACTAATAGCATACAATTTTATACTTTTATATTAATCGATAATAAGAAATTTTTTGTGTTGTATTTTTAAAAAAGTAGATTATCTAATCATCTTGTCTGCCTAATTGTTTGAATCTTAAGAAATCTCATTAGGAATCTCTGGTATTTTTGTTTACACACTTACATGATTATTTTTTCTTTATTTTATTACAAGTCAAGTATATTATATTATAATATAGATCTAATGGGAAAAAATGTATTGATTAAATTTTATTTTCATTTGTGTTTATTGTACTTAATTTTTTATTATGTTCTCTCTAAAGACTGATTAAAATTTTACATTGGTTGGCAGAAGATAAACCAATTAAGTCTTTACTGTGGAGTTTACAGTATACCTATTTAACTTTTTTGACTATTTTTTAAATAATTATATTTTTAAATTTCGGGTGCTTTTTTTATTTTTCAACAAGAATGTTGAAGTTATTCCATTTAGTTACGCTGTCTCGAATTTATTACAAAAGAATAGGTAAACTTAGAAAATAGGTTTATATTAATCTATTGTAGAAATATACGTAAAATAAATGTTTTATAAAAATATTTACGAAATGTTAAATATCAGAACAAAGAGAATGTTTAAATGACATTTTTTTATATAAACTGCAAATATCTAGACAAACAAGTTTTGTATACACATATGGCTAAACCATATGTATTAAAATAGGTTGAAGATGAATCATAAAGATGCTGCATTTTACTGCAAGATTCCGATGGACGTACGTCACTTCGAAGACTGGATTAAGAATTTTAAAAAAAGTTTTCAATAATAAAGAAGGTAGCTGGTAAGACATATAAAGTAATGTGACATTATAACAATATTTGAAATAAATATACGGAAAATAAATACATATATAAAATAGTGACATTATAGATATGATTGTAAAACGTTTATTTTACAGATAAGTAATTATTAATCTAAGTAATTATTAGCTTTAACCGCAATGTATGGCCTTTATCGTGCCTTAAGGGAACCGAACCAAACTCGAACGATGTTTAAATTAATTTTTATGAATAAAATGATTATTACGAATATTTGCTTTATTTATTAACCGACCTCAAAATAAGAGTTCTCAATTATTATACTGTTTATTTTATTTATTTATTTATTCTTAATGTACAACGAAATACAGACATAAAGAAAGATACACAAAGACAAGTTGTACAAAGGCAATCTTATCGCTAAAGAGCGATTTCTTCCAGACTACCTTAGGGCACAGGACACGATACACTAGCAGCGATTAGAAGTGTGCAGTGTGTATTAAGGAGGAAAAAAATCAATTATAAATAACTTTAAACAAATTTTTTACATATTTAATAATAATACGAGGCATTATGATATGATTTATATAAACAAAAAATACTTATATTTAAACAAATAAATATTTTAGATTATAATATACACATATAATGTAAACTACAAATCACGACAGCTATGACTTAATGAGCGATAAATAATGCTTTTTAAGATGTTGCTTAAAGCAAGCTTGCTTTGAAAAACAGTTCAAGAAGACAACAGTTCAGAACAAAGCTGTTCTTGTTACCGTTTTTTTTTATGTATACGCTACGCTTCAGCCTGTAATATCACACTGCTGGGCATATAGGTCTCTTTCAGGTGTGCATGATAACAACCGGGACCGACGGCTTAACGTCATTAACGTGCTCTCCGAGCCACGGTGGGGAGACCCACCAGGAATGCAGAAAACGCCCAGACCACGGCAAACATCAGATGACGCGTATTTAGACTATTTTTTCGTCTACCTCCGTTGTATTACTTATCGATATAATTGAAGTCAGTTTTTTGTTTCGTTTGTGAAAAAAAAATTATGTATTGAATAAAGATTACATTTAAAAATATACTACAACGCAAGACTACACGCATATTAAACCACCCTCACATCTACTCAATAGAAAAATAATTAAATAAATAATAATTATTGAAAAATGTCTCGAGTGAAATTAATTATTTTGTGGTGAAAGATTATTTTATAATTGCTTTCCAATAAAACGCAGAACAATAAGAAAATGGTTCCTTACTTTACAAATAGGAGTCTATTTCTAATAGGTACGTGTAAATGAAGAGGCAATTGTATTCGTATTAGCTAACCCAGTTGCATAGGTAGGTTGCACCTAATAACGTATGCTAATGCAATTATGCATTTATAAAACCTCAAGTTAGTATAACTTATAATTTTTAACCGACTTCCAAAAAAGGAGGAGGTTCTCAATTCGACTGTATTTTTTTTTATGTATGTTACATCAGAACTTTTGACCGTGTGGACCGATTTCGACAATTTTTTTTTTAATCGAAAGGTGGTGTGTGTCAATTGGTCTCATTTAAACTTATTTGAGATCTAACAACTACTTTTCGAGTTATATCTAATAATGCGTTTTTACTTAACGCTTTTTTCGTCGACCTACGTTTTATTATACCGCATAACTTTCTACTGGATGAACCGATTTTGATAATTCTTTTTTTGTTGGAAAGGAGATATCCCTAGTTTAGTACCATGATAAGGAAACCAGGATCTGATGATGGGATCCCAGAGAAATCGAGGGAAACTCTTGAAAATCCGCAATAACTTGTTACTGGGTGTACCGATTTTAATAATTTTTAATTTAATCGAAAGCTGATGTTTGTCATGTGGTCACATATAAATTTTATTGAGATCTGATAACTACTTTTTGAGTAATCTTTGATAACGCGTAGTTACTTGACTATTTTTTCGTCGATCTACGTTGTATTACTCGTCGATATAATTGAAGTCGGTTTTTTTTTCGTTTGCGAGTAAACACAATTATTTTAATCGTTTAAATAGATCTTCCTTTAGTAGATTGATAAAATTCGTTGATTTTAATTTAAAAAATCGTTAAAGCTAAATATTCTAAATTTAGCCGTGATTGAATTCTTAAGTGATAATTTAACTGAGGTAGGGCACAGCAGGAATTTCCTGCTCAAAATATGGAGCAGCCCGACTGGGGTAGTACCGCGACCCCTCTCGGAGGGGACTTGTCAGGCCTAGCGTCATCATCGCGATGCTCGGCGACGACAAGTCCTGGACGGCGATGGTCTCCTTCTGCGAGATAGTAATGTCCCAGAAGGAGAACGACGAGCGGATGAGAGAGGAGGCCACCGACGAGGCCTCCTTCCACAGGCGACGAACGGGGGTGCGTAGGAGGCGCTACTTAATGCGCCTCCAGTAGGTAACGCCCCTGTGCTCGTGTCGGGCCGGGATGGGAACCCGGTCCTGCTAGACATGGCGTCGTCGGGATTATTCAGAGGTGAGCCGGATAGTCCCCATGGAGGAGAAGTCTGGTCTTTTCGCCGAGGCCAGCCGGTCGCTGGAGGGATCCTGTTGCCTGCAGATCCGGGACCCTCCAATTAAAGCGGCTGAAGGCTCCCGCAGGGGTTTGGTCGGTACTGCACCCCCAAGTTCTGAAGGCGACATACGGTCTAGGATTGCCTACCCGGGCGTCCTGGATATCACCCGTAAATGGGTTCCCCTGCGAAACCAAAAATAGTTTTCAAGCAGTATTGTGTTCCTGTTGGTGAGTAAGGTGACCAGAGCTCCTGGTGAGGATTGGGATTGGGTCGGCAACGCGCTTGCGATGCTTCTGGTGTTGCAGGCGTCTATAAGCTACGGTAATCGCTTACCATCAGGTGAGCCGTACGCTTCACTGCTACTGGCTGCGTCTTTACAAAAAATTCTCGTCCTTTATAAGCAGTAGGTATATTAACTAAAATTATACGGACAACTTTAATTACGTACTTCACACTTTCTTAATAATTAACTGTGTAGCTGTGAAAACAGTAGTTTAGTCGCAAAATTAATAAAGAATACTACTATAATACAATGAGAAACAGAATTACTTTCACATTTACAACATTATTGAGGTACAATATCTTTACTGTATGTTTTTTTTTTATGTCACTAGGTCGGCAAACAAGCGTACGGCTCACGTGATGGTAAGCGATTACCGTAGCTTATAGACGCCTGCAACACCAGAAGCATCGCAAGCGCGTTGCCGACCCGATCCCCAATCCCTCCCAGGAGCTCTGGTCACCTTACTCACCAACAGGAACACAATACTGCTTGAAAACAGTATTATTTAGCTGTGATCTTCTGTAAGGTCGAGGTACTACCCCAGTCGGGCTGCTCCATATTTTGAGCAGGAAATTCCTGCTGTGCCCTACCTCAGTTAAGTCAGTTACCTAGTACCTAGTGTTTATAATTATTGTCAGTGTATTTCTTTCAACTAGCTGAATGGACCCGTGCTATTTTTTCGTCTAATACCACTGTAACCCGTATCCTATATTATGTTCTATTCACGTTCACTTGTTCAAACCATTTTCTCATTTGTTTTCTTCGAATGTAAATTTATCTAACTGCAATCTTAGGTAGTTAAAATATTGTTTATGACACTCGAGACTGTAGCTTTCTTCTTATTAATAATTTTCAAAATCGCGCAATGATGTGAAAAAAGTCTACAGTTATATAGTATTTTTATAAAAACATGATAATAATAATGATATTCTTATTATAAATTATTATGACGACCGCTCTGGTGCGTGTGCCTAGTCGGCGGCGCCTAAACAACGACGGTCGCGGGTTCGATTCCTGCTCGATGTGGATATTTATGTTTATATAAATATTTATTTCGGGAATGATTCTTGGTCTTTGTGGGGCATGCCTCAGAGAGTACCCACATTAAGCTGTCAGTCTTGTCCAAGTTGTTATCATGTATACCTGATAGCAATCTTTACTCATGGTAGGCAATATATCCGCCAACCAGTAGTAGAAGAGCATGGTGGAATAAGCTCTGATTCTTTTCGTACATGGAGAAAGAGGCCCAGCAGTGGGATCTTACATGCTGAAGCGTAGCGTTATTATATATTATATTAGAAACAACTTTGACCTATTACACAGACTGTTCACTCGCGTTAAAGTACTTCTTACAACCGTTACTACAAACCGTAACGTACAAACCGTTTACTTACGCTAATTCCGGGGTATTTCCGTCTAGTTAAAAGAATGAATTTTGTTATAACTTAGGGTATAAAGTTCCTGTGTGTATGTGTATAAGATTCCTGTTACAAGTAGGATATAAATATCAAAAAAACAATCTACTTTTGTTTAGATTTAAGTATTAATTCACTTCAGCCTATCGCAGTCCACTGCTGGACATAGGCCTCTCTAAGTTCGCGCAAAAAATGGCGTGAACTCGTGTGTTGCCCATAGTCATCACGCTGGGCAGGCGGGTTGGTGACCGCAGGGCTGGTTTTGTCGAACCGAAGTCACTGCTGCCTGTCTTCGAACTGTGTATTTGAAAGCCAGCAGTTGGATAATTATCCCGCCATCGGTCCGCTTTTTAAGTTCCAAGGTGGTAGTGGAACTGTGTTATCCCTTAGTCGCCTCTTACGACACCCACAAGAAGACAGTAAGTGGCTATATTCTTTACTGCTGCACACAGCGTAAGTATTGTATGTGATTATTACAAAAAAGATCTTTCATTCAACACATTTAGAGTTTTGTGATTGCTATAATTGCAATTTACACTCAAATCGTTAATTATGACCTAAGTATACTCAAAAAAACCTTTATAAATATATATTTTAGAGGCAGAAAATAAAAGACAAATTTAAATCACCAATTGACTATGTTCCTTCATCACAAAGTAAATGAATACAAAAATATGCCTAATATTTCATATACAAGGTGCTTAAAGATTCACCCACCGTCGTAAAAAAAAAAATAGCTAAAATAGCAAAAGCGTTACGTTGGGACTGAATCTTGAAATATATAATTGAACTTAAAAAAAAAACAGTAATGGCAAATTATTGTATAATCTGTATATATCATAATTTAGAACAAAAAAAAGAAAAGTCAAATAAAACACATTTTGAATAAAATTTGGTAGTTTTTAAATATACTGCTTGATAAATAATTAATCACGTAAACATGCTCTAGGTCTAGGTTATTTCTATTACAATATGTGTACTATAGTTAACGTAATTCAGTTTCAAAAACAATCTCAATGTTACAGTAAAAATATGTAAAGTTCGAGTGATTTTATTTTATTTTTATTAAAAAAAAGACATCACTACAGTGGAATAAAAAAAATTTACCAAACTCCATTAATAGTTTGCTCGGTAAAAATTCAAACTTGGAATTAGTTTTAAATTAGAAAAGAAATATTTCTTGCATACTTTTGAACATTAGTAATAACATTTTCAGTCATATTTTTACATAAATAATGTTTAAATTAGGACATTACAATTTTCAGACTATACTTTGTTACCTATTACAAATTTCGTGACAAGATTGACAATATATCCATATTGTGTCTACCACGCAAAATAGGCGCACTGCGACGTCGAGTTGCGGAAAATAGCCCGTGAAAAATCAAATCAATCCATATTATGTAGAACTATAGCTGTATGTGCTAAAATTTTATAACAATGGATATCATTTATCAAATTTTATTTAGTGTGCAGATATTTTAGGACTGTTCAACATTAAATTTATAATTTGATAGGGGACTAAATAATTTATTTAATGTTATTTAGATATATTGGCGGCTTGTTTCTTAGCTTTAACTAATTCCACTAATTCCTTGTACCTTTTCATGCAATCCTTTTTAGATCTGTTCGGGATACAATCTGCGATTTTATCCCACCTCTCCGGTGTACTCACTGGGAATGTCTTAATTGCCTGTTCTAGTAATTCTTGTTCCGTTTTTGTCCAAGGTTTCTCATCTTTCGATTCTTTTTCTTTTACATCACCATTTACTTTAGGCTTTGCTGTACCGTTCACCAGTTTCGCAGCATCATTCTTTGATATACTGCTATCATCCACAACATTAACAACTTTCTTTTTGTCTTTTTCAAATTGGTCAAATGCTTCTTCGTTTGCTGCTTTTTTGAGGCTACTTTTTGAGAAATCTGAGCTTTGCAAGTCCTTTGCTTTGTTTAGAACTTCTTTTGCATTAAAACGCCTATCATCAGTAAATGTACCGTGTTGGTTTAAAAAGTTAGCCACAACTTCCCATCTCTGATTTGTACCAGCTGGAAATAAGTTGACAGCTTTAATAAGTAATTGTGTTGAATCCGCCGACCACTCCAGAGGCGCTTTTAATGCGGCATTCTTCTTAGCTTTCTGTTCTTCTGCCTTCTTTGTCTCAAACAAGGCTCTACGCTCTGCTTCTAGCTTGTCTTCAGCTTTTTTAACTGCATTTACAAATGCATCTCGGCCAGATGCCTCCAAATTTTTTACTAAATCCTGTAACTCTACTGCTTTTAACATTTCACAAATTTTCTCAACTGCTGCCATGTGAGAGACAGTTTCATCATCATTGGTAGCAAAATAATTGTTAGCTTTACATAGATCTCTAAATGTTTTCCTTTCTTTCCGAAGATTTTTCTTTTGCAACTCTCTTTCAGCTCTAGCAGCTTCTATTCTTGCTCTTTCTGCTTCTTCTGCCTTCTGCTTTGCCACCTGTGCTTCTTTTAATATTCTTTCTTCTTCAGCTTTTTTAGCTTGAATTGCATCCTGTAAGTAAAATAATAAACAAATTATTATTGCTTTCTGCTCAGGGGGTTGTGGGTTCGATTCCAACCCCAAATCTGGGTGTAATATAAATGTATATACATTTGTAATATACATATATATTTATTTATTTATTTATAATTGTTTTCTTTATATTCAACTAGGTCAGCAAACAAGCGTACAGCTCACCTGATGGTAAGCGATTACCGTAGAATATAGATGCTTGCAACACCACAACCAATACAAGCACGTTACCGACCCTACCCTCAATCCCCCAGGAGCTCTGTTTACCTTACTCACTACAGAAACACAACATTGCTTAAAATCAGTATTGCGGTGACCTTCTGTAAGGTCGAGGTACTTCCCCAGTCAGACTGCTCCAGATTTTGCGCAGGATATTTTTTGCTGAGCCATACCTCAATTAATAACTTTTCTTTGAAATGTAGTAATGTAGCTTGTAAATTATGTGAAATTATTAACATAGATTAGCACATTCAGAGTTTAATAATTTCAAACAAAATTTATAACATCAAAACCAATGAGAGCTTATCCTAATATTGAAGTAATTATGCAATAGTAATATTACCTGTCTAGCTCTCTTGGCAGCCAACTTCTTATCCTTATCTTCTTGTTTGAACCGCTGTATCCTGGGATCATTGGCATATGCTAAATCTACGAGGCTACGAATTCTTGCCATTTCCTCTTTTTTTAGTTTTGCACGAGCTACCTTGTTTTGTTTCTCTATCCATCTTCTCTCTTCTCTGTCTGACCCTTTTTCCTTCTCCTCTTCATCAAGATATGAAAACTCGCGCCACGAATCAAACTCATACCAAAATGAATAAAACTTTTCTACAAACTCACGAGGGCTATTTTCATCGCCTAACAACGGGACATTTCTTTTCTCTGACCACCGAGCGTTAGTTTCAAAATATTTAGTAAACGTTTCGAAGAACCCATCTTTTTTTATTTCACTGGTAGTCGGCACGGAATCATCAAATTCAGGGTCAACGGAATCATATGATCGTCTACTTTTCGGTGTCCCGAGAATCTCGTAGGCTTTAGTTATACACGTAAAATAGTCATCGTCACTCCTGACCTCCTCGCCTAAAGCTTTGCGCTTGTCTGGGTGGTGTTTTAGTACCTTCTGTCTGTAAGCACGTTTGATGTCATCGTCTGTAGCTTCGTAACGTAATTTCTTTATACCTAATACAGCGTAGTGATCCTGCTTCTTCCACTCTTTTGGATCCAAACTCCGGAGGTACTCGACGTCATCTTCGAACACCACTTCCTCGGCTTTATCCTTTGATTTTGATGTGAGCAACAAAGTATCCTCGCCGTGGCATTTTATATTATAATATCGCAGGAACGCGCCGCCTGCACACTCTACTTTCCGTTTCGTAAATAGGCACGGTGTAGCCACGACCCGACAAGGGTTTCCAGATTCTCCCTCGGTCATTGTTTATATAATTTATACAACAAATATGAACTTGTTAACATAACCTATAAATAAAATTATCAGCAAACTGTCAAGTACACGTTGTTATCACCTTGTAACTTTATATACAATATATTTAAATAATAGAAGAAACTATAAATAATAACTAAGAAGAAATGTTGACGCTATGAAGAAAACATTATATTTTATAAATTGTTGAACGCGCCAGAGCGATTTCAATGCGACATTATCTATACAGTGATGAATGAATGATAGCGAATAAGCGAACAATCGAGAGCAAAATGTAAGAATGGTTTATTTCAAAAGTTAACAGATAACAAATGAAAAACCACAGACTGTAAAAAGTCTATTCGGTAACACGTAACAGCATTGTTTTTATTATCTGTATACAACTTGAAAGGTACCAACATTATAAACAAAATCAGCTGACTATTATCAAACAGATATAAAATGTCATTGTGATGAGATGTTATCATTCATATAATCAAAACATTGCGCTCCGATTACTAGGAAATTTTGTATTTTTCTAATATTATAAAATAAGTAGTGAAAATAGTTTATAAAAATGAGTAACTTTGACTACCTCTTCAAGCCTATAGTTCTAGTGACAGGATTTGGGCCGTTCCTAAATCACCCGGTAAATGCAAGTTGGGAGGCTGTGAAGCTGATGAACAAAGACGAGATAGAAAAGAAACATAACGTAGAGCTGGTGCAGCTCGAGATTCCCGTGACGTATGAAAACGTAGACGAATTTGTCCCTGCTATCTGGGAAACACACACTCCGAAGGTACTTTGAACGCTTTTTTTGCTTGCTTACTGGTGCAATACCAGTATTTGCGAATACTGGTCATAATAATAAATCTTTAATAGTTAAGTTACGGTAGTAGTTAATATATTCTTAAAGTAGTAGTTAATATATTCTTCAATAGTTAGTTTACTGTTATTTGAATTTTTAACCGACTTCCAAAAAAGGAGGAGGTTCTCAATATTCGACTATTTTTTTATTTATTTTTTTACGTATGTTACATCAGAACTTTTGACCGGGTGGACCGATTTCGACAATTTTTTTTTAATCGAAAGGTGGTGTGTGTCAATTGGTCCCATTTAAATTTATTTGAGAACTAACAACTACTTTTCAAGTTATATCAAATAATGCGTTTTTACTTGACACTTTTTTCGTCGACCTACGTTGTATTATACTGCATAACTTTCTACTGGATATACCGATTTGGATAATTCTTTTTTTGTTAGAAAGGGGATATCTCTAGTTTAGTACCATGATAAGGAAACCAGGATCTGATGATGGGATCCCAGAGAAATCGAGGGAAACTCTCGATAATCCGCAATAACTTTTTACTGGATGTTTCGATGTTGATAATTTTTAATTTAATGAAAAGCTGATGTTCATCATGTGGTCACATTTAAATTTTATCGAGATCTGATAATTACTTTTTGAGTAATCTTTGATAACGCGTAGTTACTTGACTATTTTTTCGTCGATCTACGTTGTATTACTTGTCGATGTAATTGAAGTCGCTTTATTTTTCGTTTTTCTGCAAACATAATTATTTTTTTTCTCTTCACATTTATGTTCAATCTTATAAAGAGAGGCTATATTTGTTGCTTTTTTTTTTTATTAATACTCTTTTCTTTTTATGTTAATTTTTTATTTGATAAAATTTTACTTTTCATCTTTTAAATTGCTGTGTGGCTACGGCACTAAAGAATTTAGCCACCCCCTCTCTTCCTGTGGGTGTCGTAAGAGGCGACTAAGGGATAACATGGTTCCACAACCACCTTGGAACTTAAGAAGCCGACCAATGGCGGGATAACCATCCAACTGCTGGCTTAGAAATACACAGGCCGAAGACGGGCAGCAGCGTCTTCGGTGCGACAAATCCAGTACTGCGGTCACCAACCCACCTGCCCAGCGTGGTGACTATGGGCAAAACACATGAGTTCACGTTATTTTTGGCGTAAAATTGTGGAGGCCTATGTCCAGCAGTGGACTGTATAGGCTGTAATGATTTTTTAAATTAATTATTTAAATTTTTAGTTACATCTTTACTTAATTTTGATTTATTTATTTATTTTTTTATTGCATTTGTGCTCTCATTGTGTAAGTTGTATGTCTGTAAGCAGTGTATGTGTCTCAAATAAATGTCTTTCTTTCTTTCTTCTTTCTTAATAAATTGTATATTTAAAATATATTATAACACAATTGTATATATTAAAAATAATTTTCCAGTTAATGATCCATGTTGGTGTGTCAAGCATAGCCAATAACATAACAATAGAAACACAGGCCCATCGGAAAGGCTATCAAAGGCTAGACTATTTTGATAAGTGTCCGGCAAATCATGTATGTACGGCAGAAGGTGCTATAAGGATTCATACAAAGTTGGACACGGAGAAACTATGCAATGATTTCAATGATGGAAATCCACCTAAAGATACAAGTGCTATCATTTCTAAAGATGCTGGCAGGTATTCTATTTTATATCAATTTATTATAACTGAAAATAAAACTGATTTCAATTCTATTGTTTTTGCGTGTTACTGTGCTTATCATCATCATCATTACAGCCTATACAGTCCACTGCTGGACACAGGCCTCCACAAGTTTACGCCAAAAATAACATGAACTCATGTGTTTTGCCCATAGTCACCACGCTGGGCAGGCGGGTTGGTGACCGCAGTACTGGCTTTGTCGCACCGAAGACGCTGCTGCCTGTCTTCGGCCTGTGTATTTCAAAGCCAGCAGCCGACCGATGGCGGGATAACTGTGCTTATACTTTAGGATATATATATTTTTTTTATCTTAATATTCTCTTACTCAATCCATAATTAATGTTTAATTTTGAACCAAATTCAAGAAAGGAGGTGGTTCTTTATTTGACTTAATTTTTTCTCATTATAGAAAAAAATGTTATTTAGTATAATAAACATATAAATGTATTGAATGGATGTTTGTTACTCGATCACACCTAAATGACTGAACGGATTTGGTTGAATTTTAGCGCAGAGAAAGTTTACTCTAGAATATCATAAGACTATTTTCAATCTTTGCAAAAAGAGTCAGTTCATATGGGATAAACTTTCATAAAAACAAAGTAGTCAGCAATAGCCAATCTTAATATAAAATTTATACACAACTAGCTTCACCCCATGGCTCTACCCGCATAGAACTAGAAGTAGCATTGTTTGTAAGTCTGTTATATTACCAGCTAGCATAAGTGTAGTTTTTTTTTTTTTTTTTTTATGTCACTAGGTCGGCCAACAAGCGTACGGCTCACCTGATGGTAAGCGATTACCGTAGCTTATAGACACCTGCAACACCAGAAGCATCGCAAGCGCGTTGCCGACCCAATCCCCAATCCCCCCAGGAGTTCTGGTCACCTTACTCACCAACAGGAACACAATACTGCTTGAAAACAGTATTATTTTGCTGTGATCTTCTGTAAGGTCGAGGTACTACCCCAGTCGGGCTGCTCCATATTTCGAGCAGGAAATTCCTGCTGTGCCCTACCTCAGTTAACGTTAGTTATTGATGCTCCATTTCAACTGTAATTGTAGTTTTATGTTAGCTTATAGCCTTCCTCAGAAAATGGCCTATCCAACACTAAAAGAATTTTACATTTCGAATCATTAGTTCCTGAGATTAATGTGTTCGACCAAACCAAACTCACAAGCAAAAAAATAATTGTAATATTATTATAGATATAGCGCGTAGCGCAGCGGTCATAGCATTGGCTGTTGCGCTGGCGGTCGCGGGTTCGATCCCTGCTCACGGCAGACATTTGTATAGGCCATATAGATGTTTGTCTTGTTCTGGGCGATTGTGCTCATGTATTGTGCGTGTTTTCGGACACAGGAGAAAATCCTACTGGGGGTCATTGAATGTAAAAAATAATAATATAGATTTACGCTTCAAAACATCACAATGTGTTTATTAAGCATCAAGACAAATATATCTTTGTATCAAAATCTCTTATTGTTCTTATTTTATCAGTCTTAAAGACAATATAAACATACAACGATAATGTGATAACGAAGTATCAACAAAATATTGACTTTTAACTAACATATAAATCAATACAAGTAGTACAAAGTTACAGACATTGCGTTGATTTATCAAACTCATTAGTATTTTGTGGCTTCACATATTGTAGGCTTCAATTTGATCAGATGTTTTTATTCAATTACTTAAGCAAATGTACTATTGTTTGGCTCCGTCTTATTACTTTCTTATACTATTTCTCCAGAATTTCTATAAATTAAATTTTTGGATGTGTTTTTAATAACACAGAACTCAGAACCCCATTTGGAAAGGAATTACCAAGGAATTTTGCCATAAAAAGTATATCTTTATTGTTATACCTACAACTTGCATGCAATAAAATTAAATAATTATGAAAATATACTTGTTGAACGTGTTCGGATTATTTTTTGTCTTAACCAGACCTCATTTTTAATTTTATATGTTCCAAAATTAATTCAATGCCTGTGTTTTAGAACTTTTATGCAACAGCCAATTGATATGTGTAATTATGATTGGTAATGAATTGTATATAAACACTAACTGACCCAGCAAACGTTTTATTGCCATAAATATTATTAACCCCCTCCCCCCCTCTTGAAACTTAGGGGTATGAAAAATAGATGTTGGCCCATTCTCAGAACTACCCGATATGCACACAAAATGTCACAAAAATCAGTTCAGGCGTTTCAGACTGGCATTTTTGGCGCGAACTTGTGGAAGCCTATGTCTAGCCGTGGACTGCGATAAGTGGAAGTGTTCTGTAAGGTCGAGGTACTTCCCCAGTCAGACTGCTCCAAATTTTGAGCAGAATATTTCCCGCTATGCCCTACCTCAGTTAATACTAATGATATTAATAAATAAATGGATTTTTTCAGATATCTATGTGAATACATATACTACACATCCCTAAGTGTGGACAACACTAGAACACTCTTCATCCACGTACCAGATACTAACGTGTATTCGTCAGAGCAGACAGCTAGAGCGCTCGAGAAGATTCTAGACCTCTGCTTAGAACAAGTAAACTCAATGGATTCTGCAAAAGAAGTATCAGATAAACTTAAAAATACGAGTTTGAAATCCGAAAATGAAATCGAAATTAAGTAAAACAAATATTTTGTTTGTTGTTAATTAATTGTTACTGATACATTATTGTACATTCCTAGGTAAATGTTTAAGTGTTATTACGAGTATTGGCATTCATTAAGGCAAAGTGTTTGTACTTATTAGATTTCTATTTCTTAGAGAACTTTGTAATAAAACAATTTATACGTTTACAGTATTTTAAACAGTTATTTTTAATATATAATTTATTGTTAGTAAAATAAGAAGGTATTTATTTGAATGTTTATGAACTAAAATTAAATTGTACGACAGTTTATTTCAATTTTATTTGCTTAATTTTGTAATGAAACTATACTTATATCGAAGAATTCGTATTTACTTGACTATTTTTTCGTCGACCTACGTTGTATTATATCGCGTAATTATTTACTGGGGTTACCGATTTTGATGATTCTTGTTTTAACCGAAAGATGATTGGTGTCGTGTGGTCCCATTTAAATTTGACAGACATCTTGACTTGCGGCCCGTTAATGTTTTTTCAAGTGTGGCCCTTTATTATGCCACCTTGTGGCTCTGCCAGCCAAAAGGTTGCAGACCGCTGCTTTAGAGGAACCGTTGATAATGAGTATTTACTTTATTTGTTGTCTTACTGGTCGATATAATAATTGAAGACGGTTTTTTTCGTTTACGAGTAAACACAATTGTTTTTTAGCACAATTTGCACCCCATTTAGAGAAATTAAACTAAAAATTTCCAGTGTTCCAAATAAATTATTTAAGTATTTATAATATTGTTACTTACTCATATTTTATATCACGCGTTATATAAAATATATTCACCGATTTTTTTTTGTGCTTAATTGAGTCGTGGTTATAAGTGACAGTGATGACCCACTAGTTTCTTAACGCAATTAAATCAGTCTGTAAAGGCTCCAGTACATTTCTCAATGGCAACTGTAGGTCTATCAATTGACGTTTACACAATGATGCACGACTCATAGCTGCCTAACCAAACACAATGGACGTAAAAGTAATTAGGGCCGCGGATATTTATTTCCCTATTAACTACTTTTAAGTACCAAGTCCACCTGATGTCATTGTGATGTCGCTTCATTTGGAACTCATTTCAGTCGGATACGCCGTGCTTGGTGATGGATCACTGTAACCAGCACTGCTAACTGTCCTAGCTATCTTAGTCGAATATTTTAATTAGTAGTACAATAGTTAATTATTAATTTCGATTAGTCATTTGTAATAAATTTAAATCATTCGTGTCTAGTCTTTTATGACTAACCCATCATAATATTATAGAAGTTGGTACCTCAACAAATAATAAAATTATAATTAAATATATAAATAAATGAATGTCTGTATGTGCTTTATAGAATCGTAAACTATGCATTTGATCATGTAAAAAAAAGCGTTGCAATATGCACACAGGGTACAGCTAGTAATAAATAAACCGTTAGTTGATTAGCTGTCGGTGTTGACCTGAACTAAATTATAATTGGTGTCAATCCAACCCATCAAAAGCCGCCTTGTACTTTTTGATCTTTTCGTAATTTTGTTTCTGTTGTATTATGACTCATTAGAACTAAGGTGTTTTATTAAAACAAAAGATAGTTAATAAAAATCTTTATTGCCTAGTCCTCCTCCTCATCGTTAGCGGCGCCACCGCCCTGTCCCTTGCGCAAGTTCTTCCTCTTGACGCGACCGGCGCGGCCACCGCCGAAGGGCGACTTCAGAGAGAAGTCGATGTGCTTGCCAGAGTCCAAGCGGACAATGAAGGACGGGATGTTCACCACTTGCTTGCGGACACTGGAATAGAGTTATTGAAAATTATTAGATGTTTACATTTAAGTGAGATTTTATTGCATATGAAAGAAACTATTTTTTTAATTAAAAATCCTTTCATGGTCACTACGCCAAGCGGTAGATTTACTTTTATTGTACATACACTTGAAATAATTTGGTTATTTTGAATAATGTTTTGGAAATGTTATCTTATTCTTGAAGACAAAAATTCATGTTATGTTTAGGTCATGTTTATGTTTTATATTTCTTTTTAATAATTAATGTAATTGGTGTAAACAGTTGTAATAATTATTATAATAAATAAATAAAAAAAAGTTTATTAAATCAATCTTTTAGATGTAGAAATTTTTAACCTTAAAAACCTTCTTAAAAATCATCAGTGCAGAATAAATAAATGCTGCACTCAACAACCCCGAGTAGGACCAGTGTCGGCAGTCCAGAAACACAATACAAGAGCACCAACGCCCAGAGCACGACAAACATCTATACGGCCAATACAAATGTCTGTCGTGAGCGAGATCGAACTCGCGGCCGCCAGCCCAACAGCCAGTTCTGTGACCACTGTGTCAACACATTGTCAAAAGAATACAGAAACTGGTCAACCAATAATCTTTTCCTTTGTACAAACTAGTCAAATAATTTACATATGTACTTATTTAGCTAACGAGTCATACGTTACCTCTTCTTAGTTCATAATAGAACTTGATAATTTCAAGACATTGACCTCAACAAGTGAGAGTCAAGTGGTCTATTAGAATTTATTCACAAACCGGCCTCAACGGCTTGCTGGTATGATCACCTGTGATTGTTATGTAAAGAGTGAATATATACACTTAATACAAAACTATCAGATAAATGTATGTAAGATTACAACAATGTAGGCAACGTTTAGTGTTGAAAGGATATATGGATATAACCAATACAATAATATTGTATCGTCAAGGGTCTCTTAAACATATTTTGAAGTAAAACTTCTTTAAGCACACGACTTGGGGAGTAAGCTGGTGAATGCACGAAGAGATCGTTACGAAAAGTGTGAACATGCGAAGCGAATGGAATTTAAGTGGGAGATATAAGTTAGATGGAGCTAAAGAAGTTTTACTCAAGTTGTGTGACCTAAGCCCACTTTTTTTGGTATCGCAATTGCTATGATTTTTCATACTCGTGTCATTGTTTCACTTTGAATTAATTTAATCCATATATTATGTAGGTAAATCAACATAATCGTCATGTCTGAAGTCAAATGTATATTACTTCTTCAAGTTAAGAACCATTCTTTCAATAAAACATAGCCAAAGATGAAATATGAACCCATATTAAACATAAATATACTCAATCTTACCGAATGTGCCTCTGTCTGATCAAGATGCGGGCGTGATGGATAGACTTAGCAAGACCAGCCTTGAAGACCTGGGTCTGAAGCCTGCGCTCCAAGAAATCCTCAATCTTGAGACCAAGCACATAATCGAGCTTCATCTGCTTCTCATCCAACACTCCGATCCTCACCAGACGACGGAGAAGGGCATTGCCTGTAAAATGATTTGATTTTAGGGAAATGATTGCTTTACATTAGATATTATGAGTATATTTTTATAATTTGTTCAGTTTGTAAAAAAAAGAATATCCACAAAACATTTCAGACAAGAGGTTGCCAGATATTTTTCATCATTTTGATAATTATAATAAAAAATTGTGAACAAATTCGGAACTAACTTCAGGTTATTTCGTTATCAACAAATATAGTTGTAAAAGTGATTAAAATAGAAGGAAATGTATCATATAAACAATAAATATTCAGTTCAGTTAGTCACACTAAATAATCACAAGTCACGTAAAACTAATAGAACACATAACAAGAAAAGCATCGGAAGTATCTTTCAAAAGACGTACCTTCGAAAAGACGTTTAGGGTCCTTCTCTTCCAAAGTTAGGAGCTCACGAGCAGCCTTACGGATGCGAGCGAGCGTGTACTTGACTCTCCACACTTCGCGCTTGTTACGGAGACCATATTCACCGATGATCTTCAATTCCTGGTCGAGACGCGCCTTCTCGAAAGGACGACGCGGCGTGACATACGTCTTCGAAAAGACTGAAGGTACGCGGTTGTTCACCATGATGGCGAGCTACATCACAAAGTACTAATTAACACGTGTTTGTAATGAATTAACTACTAAAAGGTTTTTAAGGGGGTTTGTCGCCACTAGCCGTTGCAAACGAGAACACCAGAGACAACACCAAAAAATCTCTGACTTTAGCACGTTTGGGAATCATAGCGCGTGGCATTGATATCGCCTTTTTGTCCACTCACGACGCCAATTTATTAGCTGCCATGATCTACTTAAAGGCTAACTCGTAAAACATAGGATCGCCACGAGCTTTAAGGTTATGTCTAAAAATCCAATTAAATCCAGTAAATCAAATATAAAAAACCAAATTTAAATTAATAATACGTCAAATCTTAAATATATAAATGCAGTTCGCACTATATTTAGGAGAATTTAAATAAACTTCTGAAAATCTTAATAACACGAACCTTACACCAACGACGCTCGCCGAAAAAGAGAATAGACTATCTGTCAAATTAGCGAAGAAAAGTAGCCGCTGTCAAATATTAAAATATCGATGTCTATGGCAATATTTAACAGATAACATATTACCGATTGGAAGGTTTTAATGATATAATAAATCTAGAAATTTTAAACTTTTACGTTTTACATTAATTATTGTTTATGTCACGTAAATGACACTGCTTTAAAAAATATTTAATTATGATTATCCTACATTCAATTTGTTTTAAAATTATTAATACTATACTCGTTATGGTTTCTAAAAATAAAATTTCCTCTCGACATATAACGATTTACCTATGTATAAACAAGTGAAGTTATAATATTAAACACTTTTGATTGATTTTAATTTTTAAAATTTTTAATCTAAGTAAATACGAGTACTTACAAGCTTCGTGGCAAGCTTTTAACTATATTATAAACATTTAGTTATTTTATTATTTTTAGTGCATTTAAATAAAATAAAAAGCTATGTTTTTAAAGTTTGTCATTCCTTGAATTCGAAATTTTTTAAAATTTTAGAACTCAGAAGCAGTGCTTGGAATACCGTTAAAAATTGGGTAGCGTTAATTTGTCTAGGCAGAACGTTATTTATGGAGTAACAATACCTTAATAACGTTATTTTGTAGCCATTATACAGTATGGTTACGACAGTAAAGATTATAGTGGATGCCGCAAGAGGCGACTAAGAGATAACACAGTTCCACTCCCACTTTGGAATTTAAAATGCCGACCGATGGCGGGATAACCATCCAACTGTTGGCTTTGAAATACACAGGCCAAAGACAAACAAAGAACAAAACAAGACAAAGCCAGCCCTTCGGTCATGGTGGTGTGGGCAACACACGTGAGTTCACGCCATTTTTGGCGTGAACCTGTAGAGACCTATGTCCAGCAGTGGACTGTGATAGGGTGAAATGATGATGATGATGAGTATCGTTAATTCTAATTACCGGTAAAACTTAACGTTAAAAAGTTTCTGTTTTCTTATTACCGTTAAATATTTTAAGGGTATAAAAGGTATCGAAAAAAATTAACCCTATTTACCGGTACATTGTAATGGTAATAAGTAACGTTACCAAGTCCTGCTTGGAAGTAATGTTTTTTTATATCAAGTATATAATAAAAAAAAAAAAAAAATAAGGAATACTGTATTGATGCAGTGTTGTGCGATACGGTTATTTTTGTGAAATTGCACCTAATTATAACAAGTAAACTTTTGAAACTTCATTATTATATTGGCGGTATCAATGAGATATTGTAGAGGTATAAATGTTATCCATAAAAAGTTTTTTTTTTTTTAAATGGGATAAGTAGAGAAAGTAAGGATATGGGACATGTAATAAAAATACAAATACTTAAAAACACTTTTATTTACATATTTAAAATGTACAGTAAATAACTTCACTTTAATATTTCTTATATTTTAAGAAACTTCTATATTTTTTCGGGTTCAATCCATATGCTTTAAGTCTTTCATCTGATATTTGACTCAAAGGATTATTTGCTTTGTCATTCTGTTTATTTGTATTTTTATTAAATTTATGAAAATCTTTTTTATTATTTTTACTTTGCTGTGAATTGTTAGATTGTTTATTTTTATTTTTCTTCTTTTTCTTTTTAGGTGTACTATCATCTGTGGTATCGAGTTTTCGCTTCAAATTATTTTCGTTACTATCCTTGTTAGAACTATTTGTATTATCTTGGCTGCTAACATTGCTTGGAGTAACTTTATCACTAACAGTTTCAATATTAAAGGACTCTTTAGCTTTCTTTTTCTTCTTTTTACCGTCTTTTTGTTCATTACTCTTGTTAGAAGTGTTGACAGTTTCCTGTACACCGACAATTGCTTCTTCATTTACATTTTCAGCATTTTTCCTATGTTTCTTTTTTAATGTTTTGTTTTCACTACTTATAACTTCAGGTGGGTATTCAGATTTATCTTGAGTTTTAACTTGAGATGTATCTTCGTTAATATCACTTTCAATATTTTCTTTTTTGTGTTTCTTTTTAATCTTTTTATTTTCGTTAGAACCATCTTGAGATACATCTATAGATATGTCTTTACTTACATCGTTGTCCCCATTTGCAATTCGTTTATTTTTCTTCTTTTTAGGAGATTCCGTGCTATTATTCTGTGTCTCATCAATTGTTTCTTCCGGAACATCTTGTTCTTGAGTATTTTCTGAGACTTTCTGCTTCTTCTTTTTCTTTTTCTTCTTCTTTTTAATCGCTTCAATCGGGACAACTAACTCAGGTTCTCTGTGAAGTGTATTGAGAAAATTTATGTTTGTATTTATTTAACTAACTAACTTTTCCTTAATTACACACGAAGGTGAAACAGTGTGGCGCGGGTTATAAGGGAACACTAAAATATTATGCTAGGTACCTATAAGGCACAAGAATTTCCTTTTAACAAACTTTTTTCAAGATATGTAATGACAACACATCCCTACAGAAGACTTATCAAAGTATAACAGGATGGAGGGATTGGGGATAGGGTCGACAAATAAGCGTACGGCTTATCTGATGGTAAGTGTTTACCACAGCTTATAAACGCCTGCAACACCAGAAGTATCGCAAGCGCGTTGCCGACCCTACACCCAATTCCCTCCCAGGAGCACTGGTCACCTTACTCACCAATAAGAACACATCACTGCTAGAGTGCAGTTAGCTGTGATCTTCTGTAAGGTCGAGGTACTTCGCAAGTCGGGCTGCTCCAGACTTTTTTGCCGTGCCCTAACTCAGTAAAAAAACCTCGTTTTATATACTTACTCAGGCAAATTTTTGAATAAGCTTGGTAATATCTTTTTTTTCAGTCTTTCATCAGCCGACTTGAGCTGGTACGTCTTTATTTCACTCCTCTCTACATTCTCCGGACGATATTTTACAATTTTCTTGAGTGGCACCCATTGAGTTAGTTCTTTGTCGTCTGCTAGAAGAATCTGGAAGTTAAAAATGTTTTTTTTTAAACCTAATCATTCCATTTAAATTTTTGCATTTATCTGTAGGTCTAATAACCATTATGTTGGTACGAAAACTAAAGGATTTACATCAACAATATGCATTATAAGAGACAACTTAAAATGTAATCGTCAGATCTCACTTCACTTCAGGTAAAAATGGCTTGAACTCATGTGTGTTGCCCATAGTCGCACCGAAGACGCTGCTGCCCGTCTTCGGCCTGTGTATTTCAAAGCCAGCAATTGGATGGTTATCGGATATACGGATCTGTGTTATCCCTTAGTCGCCTCTTACGGTTACGACGCCCACGGCAAGAGAGGGGCTAGCTATATTCTTTAATGTCGTAGCCACACAGCTAACTAAAAAACTACTAACTAACAGTGGCAGATCTCGATCAAATTTAAATGGGAACACACGACAAGCACAAGCTTTCGATTAGAAACGTAATCATCAGGATCGGGCACCCAATAAAACGTTAACTTATTTAAAAAAAATACAATCTAATTGAGGATGTTCTCCTTTTTTGAGTCGGTAATAAAGTAAATTTGTTTTTGTTTTTCTGGCGGAAAGATTACAAAAAGGTCGAAAGCTGGAGGTCCAAAATAGCACAGACTACTTTTTATCCTGATATCCTTGCGAATAATACTGCGATTCGCAGCTAGTCATCATTTCAGCCTATTGCAGTCCACTGCTGGACAGAGGCCTCCACAAGTTCGCGCCAAAAATGCGTGAACTCATGTGTTTTGCCCATAGTCACCACGCTGGGCAGGCGGGTTGGTGACCGCAGCGCTGGCTTTGACGCACCGAAGACGCTGCTGCTCCTGTCTTCGGCCTGTGTGTTTCAAAGCCAGCGGTTAGATGGTTATCCCGCCATCGGTCGGCTTCTTAAGTTCCAAAGTGGTATTGGAACCTTGTTATCCCTTAGACACCTCTTACGACAGCAGCTTGCAGCTAGTAGTGTATAAAAAAATACACAATTCAGCCTATATCATCCCACTGCTGGGTATAGGCTTCTTTCTCCATGTAGGAGAAGTATTGGAGCTTAATCTACCACTACGGGTTGGCGAATATGTTCCTTACTATGAGTTACGATAGTTATTAGATATCTATGACAATAACCGGGACCGACAGCTTAAAGTGCTCTTTGAGGCAGAGTAGGGGAACAAGGATAGACAACCAAATCGGAAAGAAATACTGTAAATACAAATATCTATCGCGAGCGGGAATCGAACTTACTATCGCCAGTGTATGCCACCACACCAGAATAGTATTGAGAAATAATTAGGCAGTAACGAGCTATGACGCCGCGTTGGCGCAATGGTCATAGCACTGGTTTGTGGCTGTTGCGTTGGCGGTTACGGGTTCGATCCCCGCACATGACAAACATTTGTATTGGCTATACAGATGTAAGCCGTGGGCTGAGTGTTTGTGCAGTCATTGTGGGTCTCCCTTCCGTGCCTTGATGAGCACGTTAAGCCGTCGGTTCCCGTTATTATCATGTATCATATAATATATCCGCCAACCCGCATTGGAGCAGCGTGGTGAATTAAGCTCTGATCCTTCTTCTACATGGAGAATGAGCCTTATGCCCAGCAGTGGGATATTACAGGCTGAAACGTAAGCGTAGCATTTTTGGATAAATAAACGAATGCAAAGATAAATTACCTCTTCGATGGTCAAACCGAAGTCATTAGGTACGACTTCCCTATATTTAAACCTGGTGGGCAGATCCCCTCCTATCACATCCTCACAGTCCATCTTGTAATACTCCTGCATGTACTCATCGTATGTCTTGTCGATGTCCGGTATAAACTTAGGCTTTTCCTCTGAGAGTATTTCAGCTAGTTTAGATTTACGTTTTCTGTTCCTGCGTTTCTTGCCCATGTTGCGTTTTAATTCTTCTAGAAGATCTTCTTTTGCCTTTTTTGGGTCGTAGTCTGCATCCATCTGTAAATATTAATATATATTTTTTAGATTGTGTTATATCTTTTTAAAGAGGACATTTTTCAATTATTGTTTATACTCTTTTATGTATTTATTTTGATAGACATATTAATTCAGCCCGTAACATCACACATTTGGACAAACGATTGTTTCTCCATATTGGGGAGTGTTCCTTTTTCCTATATATTCTTCCTCTATATAATAAAAATGAATGTTGCTAAGCGCATAACTTGAGAATGGCTCGACAAATTGGGCTAATTTGTTTTTTTTGTATGTTCCTAAAAAGCCACGAAAGATTTTAATACAAAAAAAAAATACCAATTGAAAAATTACTTTTGTGTTGGGTACTTAATTTCTTGAAAAAGTCTATAGACAATATAAAATATTTTAGTGCGATTTTTTCTCAAATTTACGCGGGTAAAGCCGCTGGGCTCAGCTAGTTTAATATAAATTTGTATTATAAAATAGCATGCTATCTGCATTTTTGTTACATATATACTTTTTATTTCAAGGTTATCACTTGTAAGCGTTTAATTGTATTTTTTTACGTACTCCAGTCGAAAACTTTTGCCCAAAAAAAAAGATACATCGTTTGTCCTTTTTAGTAAAACAATACATATTTCGAAACTAATATCAAAACGCAAATATTATTCCAAAAAAATTCCAACACCAAAAACAATTTTATCAATATTAATTACTGAAAATTGTCACAGAAAAAATTGTACTTACATTAAAATCTTTATCCTCACAATGTGGTTCGTCATTTCCATTTTCTTGACCGTATTCCCGTTCGTAGTTGTCCCAGTTTTCTGTAACATCGATTTATACAATTATCTTCTACAATCTTATTATATGGCGATTAAATAACGGCTTGTCCGGATAAGCTCTTGTGAGTTTTCGTGGCCGGCGTATGTATAAGTTTTAACTATGTGTTTTTTGTATTTTGAACAAATGAAAAAAAAATAAAAAAAAAAATTTTGTAAGTGAACTTGTCTAGATTTGCGATGCCTGAACGTAAGTTTTTCTTTAAATGGGATTAAACAACCGTACTGTTCACATGATGGTAAGCGATTACTGTAGCCTATAGATGCCTGCAACACCAGAGCCACGGCAAACGCGTTGCCGACCATACCCCCAATAATCCCTCCAGGAACTCTGGTCACCTTATTCACCACAGGATCACAACACTATTTGAAAGGAGTGTTATTTAGCTGTGATCTTCTGTAAGGTGGACGTACTTCCCAAGACGAGCAGTTCCAGATCTCGAGCAGGATTTTCCCCGCTGTACCTCAATATAATCTAATATATAAAATTCTCGTGTCATGGTGTTAAACATTGAACTCCTCCGAAACGGCTCGACCGATTTTAATAAAATTTTGTGGGTAGGTGGTGGTAGGTCTGAGAATCGGCCAACATCTATTTTTCATACCCCTAAGTTATAAGGGGGGGGGGGGGGATTAAGCGGGTTAATAAAACATATGGCAAAGCAACGTTTGCGGGGTCAGCTAATTTTATTTATAATATAGTCAATCCAATCGAGCTGATAACTAAACCTTTACTTTTGTCTCTTATAAAGACCTTGGCAACTGAGTTTTATTATATGTATATATAAACAGAAGGTATATTCACCAATCTCCAACTCTTCATCTAAATCAGGGAAGACAGGTTTCTGATCGTCCGCTTCTCCGTAGTACTCCTCATCGAAGAGAGCTTTCATTCGTTTGTCGTGTTCTTCAGGATCGAAGTCGCCTTCGATATCTTCTTCCTAGTAAAAAAAATTACTTTTAAACATTGTATAATCTAATATATAAAATTCTCGTGTCGCGCTGTTTGTAGTTAAACGCCTCCGAAATGGCTTGACCGATTCTCATGAAATTTTGTGTGCATATTGGGTAGGTCTGAGAATCGAACAACATCTATTTTTCATCCCCTAAATGTTAAGGGTTGTCCACACGTAAATTTTTTTTAAATTTTTAGATAAATTGTTTATTTTTTATTTTTTTATGATACAACATAAAAAAAATACATATAAACCTAAATTTCAACCCTCTACGATCAACCCCTATTTTTAAATAGCGTTTAGCGGCAAGACAACGTTTGCCGAGTCAGCTAGTAATATATATAATTCTTCTGTAAGTGTGTTTGTCACCTAGCTCCTAAACGACTGGACTGATTTGATTTAAATTGTATGTATATTTCAATGGGTTCCTGGATGCTTTAAAAACACAATTACACTGGATAGGTGGCGCTGCCGTCGGTATTCGTATAACATTGACTCTCTGTAACAGTTATAATAATTCTGGTATTCCATTCTCTCCTTTAAATTTTAATGTTTGTAATTTCTCATGTAAGTGAATTGTATTCTTTTGAGAAATAAACGATCTTTAACCTTAAATAAATTCCGCCATAGACGCCGCGTTGGCGCAACGGTTACAGCCATGGATTGTACCTGTTGCGCTGGCGGTTGCGGATTCGATCCCCGCACATGACAAACATTTATATTGGCCATACAGGTGTTTGCCGTGGTCTGGGTGTTTGTGCAGTCCTTGTGGGTCTCCCCACCGTACCTCAGAGAGCACGTTAAGCCGTCGATCCCGGTTGTTATAATGTACACCTGATGCTGTGCTGTGTGGCTACGGCACTAAAGAATTTAGCCACCCCCTCTCTTCCCGTGGGTGTCGTAAGAGGCGACTAAGGGATAACAAGGTTCCACTACCACCTTGGAACTTAAGAAGCCGACCGATGGCGGGATAACCATCCAACTGCTGGCTTTGAAATACACAGGCCGAAGACGGGCAGCAGCGTCTTCGGTGCGACAAAGCCAGTACTGCGGTCACCGACCCGCCTGCCCAGCGTGGTGACTATGGGCAAAACACATGAGTTCACGTTATTTTTGGCGTAAACTTGTGGAGGCCTATGTCCAGCAGTGGACTGTATAGCTGTAATGATGAACAGTTATAATAATTCTGGTATTCCAGTCTATCCTTTAAATAAATTCCGCCATTTTTTATTTACGTTATTAACTGAAGATCACTTGCCAGCTGTGATTGTTTATAACTGGATGAGCATAATAAGCTCATACCTTATATATAAAATTCTCGTGTTACAGTGTTAGGGGCCATACCACTCCGAAACGGTTTGACAGATTCTTATAAAAATTTGAATGCATATTTGGTAGGTTTGAAGATCTGAGAATCGGCCGTAAATTATTTTTTAAAGTATTCTTTTGGCAAAACAACATTTGCCGGGTCACATAATTTTCGAGCTATTATTTTGTGATTTTGTTATTAATTTTATTTGCAACCTGAACCTACCTACAGAAATAAAACACAAACAAACTAGATACAAGTTATTTTTTTCATACTGTAACTTCACTACCCTTTAAACTACTTTAAATGAAAATCAACTGAGGTAGGGCACAGCAGGTATTTCCTGCTCAAATTATGGAGCAGCCCGACTGGGGTAGTACCTCGACCTTACAGAAGATCACAGCTAAATAATACTGTTTTCAAGCAGTATTGTGTTCCTGTTGGTGAGTAAGGTGACCAGAGCTCCTGGGGGATTGGGGAGTGGGTCGGCAACGCGCTTGCGATGCTTCTGGTGTCGCAGGCGTCTATAAGCTACGGTAATCGCTTACCATCAGGTGAGCCGTACGCTTGTTTGCCGACCTAGTGGTATAAAAAAAAAACTTTTTTTTGTAATATCATATACAGGATTTTCTCTTAAATTGTTGTTACAGTTACTTGGTTAATAAGAAAACGTGTTAAAGGAAGTTACCTGAAACGCCAGATCCTGGTTGCCGGTGACCTCCTTGATCTTAGCAATCTTCTCCTGTATCTCCTTCAGCTTTAGCGCCTTCAGTCGCGCGATCTCCTCCATTTTCTTCTTTTTCTCTTGCTCCTTCCTCTCTCTTATCTCAGCTCGCTTTTTTGATCTCTTGTCGTCTTTAGGTCGTATATAGTTCATTGTGCGCGGGAAACGTTTTAACTGGAAATATTTAATTTTTTGAGGTAAATGGTTACTTTCTTTTACTAAAATATAACATTAGCAGAAGAAAAAATCTGGAAATATCACTACATAGTATAAAACAAAGTCGCTTTCTCTGTCCCTATGTATGCTTAAATCTTTAAAACTACGCAACGGATTTTGATGCAGTTTTTTTTAAATAGATAGAGTGATTGAAGAGGGAGGTTTATATGTATAATACATGCAATATAGTAGAGGAATACTGGTAGTTTTTGCAACCGTGCGAAGCCGGGGCGGGTCGCTAGTATAAAATACAACTAAGTGGATTATAATTTTATGTTTCTTAAAGAAGTAGGTAGTTAATGATATCTAAGTATTTTGACAAAATTATAAATAATACTCATTATTGTAGATAGTAATAAGAAAGGCAAGAACAAAAGAATATATTACATAGGTATGTATAAAGAAAGATGTCTTGTCACTAGAAGAGTAATGTTTTTCAGACAACTTTGGAGAATATAAAATAAGACAGTAAAAATACAATCTTGAAAAATATCTTGTATTTGATGTGTTACTTAAAACCAGAAGATTTCAAAAATCAGAGATGTGGTGACATTATAAAAATAACATTATTTGAAATGCAAAATACAAAATACCTATTTCCATTTTGTATTTAAATTCTTTTTTTTAGAAAAGCGTTTTCTATTTTATTTGAAATAATATTTTGGGCATATTTTGTATTTGCAAAATAGACACTTTTTGATGTTTGTCAACAATGCCTAGGAAAAAAAATCAATAATAAGATTTTTTTAAATTATATCATAATTATGTAGGTAAGTGGGGCACTCACAAATTGGTCATCAGGCTCCTCGAAGCGGAAGTTATAAGCGCGCTCGAAGGCGCCCTGCTCCTCCACCAGCTTCTCATCCTGCTCCAGATCCTCATCATCTCGCACCTGGTCGGCGGCATCGCCTGCATCTCCATCCTCCAGATACCTGTCAATGTTATATTTGGTTGACATCTATGGTTTTTAACCAACTTCAAAAAAAGAGGAGGATCTCAATTAGGATATTTTTTAATGTGTGTTACTGGGTGTATTGATTTTGACTCTTCATATTTTAGCCAAAGCTCGTCAGGTAATCCCATTTAAAATTGACTATTTTATGGCATTCTCATTTTATTACTTTTGGATGTCAATTGAAGTTGGTTTTTATTCATATTTGATAACCAACACAATTATTAATAAACAATGACTAAGCAAATCTACAGCCATATTTCTAGAAAAAAATAGATAACCGATGGGGGAAAAAGGTTCTCGAATGGCGACCACGTCTCGGCAAAAGAAGCACAGGCCACCCTCCAACCAGGTGGACTGACGACCTAAGGAAAACAGCGGAAACCGCTGGATTTAGAGGGCACAGGACCGAATGGATTGGTGATTAGGGGAGGCCTACGGCCAGCAGTGGACTTGTAAGGGCTGATTGATGGAAGCAAATCTATATAAATAATATTGTATCGTTGAAATGTATGTAACACTGCATAGCATTGGATAATTCTATTTTTCTTCTGTTCACTAATGTCAATATATTTTTTTTTCAAGTTGCCTTGTAACTAACACACATACAGCAACCCATATTATGTAGTAGATAGTAAAATAACATAAAATTACCTCTTATTCAAAATGTAGTCTCTCAAGAAAGCTTCCCCATCATTCAACTTGGGGTCCGACCACAGCGCCCTGAGCGGTGCTAAATCCTTCTCCACATCATCATCGATGTGATCGGCTTTACCTATCAGAAACTCCTTTATCTTCTCATCCTAAAAATAATAAAACTTTTTATAGTGCACGAAAAATGCATAATAAGTAAAAACAAGAAGAAACTTTAATGAAAAAATATAATTGCTTGCAAATGAATAAACAAAAAATGTCTTAAATTTACATTGATAAGTAACACAACAACATACATATAACGTAGGTATGAAAAAAACTTGTCAAATTTGCATTATTATATCAAAATACATCATAATCAAAAGCAACTCGTCACATCTTGATTATAACTAAATGTAGTCCACACGATAAGCGCCAGTTTAAAATTATAAAAGAATCATCCAAATTGGTGCACCAAGTAAAAAGTTATGAAGTTATTCAGAAAAAAAATACATTCAAATTAAGAACCTACTCCTTTTTTTGCCAATTTAAAAAAGGTGGAACATTTTTAGAAATTTGAAAAAAAAAAAAGAAAGCAGAAGAAAGCTCCAACAATTACTAATATGGTCTTATCGCTAGAAGACCAATCTATTCCAGGCCTTGGCATAGTAAAAGCGGTAGATAAGTAAGAAGAGATGAAGTATGTTAGCAAAAATTAATGAATGAGTACCAATATATTTTTTATTTTGATTAATTTTTTTTTAATTTTTAATTTTTTTTAATTATTGGAAAAATAACAACATTTCATTAAGCTTAATCAAATAAAGAAATTGATAAATGGTTATCATTAATACCTTTTTATTATCTTTATGTTTTCGATGATCTTCATTATCTATCTCGGCTTTCTTCTCGATACTAAATATATCTGGATCATCGTCGTCATCATCACTGTCTCCAAATGTTAGCTTCTTTGTTTCTGGTTCTTTTTCTGTAATTATAGAAGATGGGAATATAAGTTATAGCAGCTTAAGATGTTTAGAGACAATGGTACATATGAATAATTTATATTTTACGTTTTTATTGCATTTTTTATTTGTAACTTCTGCCGTCTTATTACAATAAGCGGTTTAATTAAAAAACCTTTTTTTTGGTTTCTCCATCAATAATTGTTTGCTCGCAAACGAAAAAAAAACCGACTTCAATTACATCGACGAGTAATACAACGTAGATCGGAAAATCGGTACATCCAGTAGAAAGTTATTGCGAATTTTCGAGAGTTTCCCTCGATTTCTCTGGGATCCCATAATCAGATCCTAGTTTCGTTATCATGGTACCAAACTAGGGATATCCCCTTTCCAACAAAAAAAGAATTATCAAAATCGGTACATCCAGTAGAAAGTTATGTGGTATAATACAACGTAGGTCGACGAAAAAAGCGTCAAGTAAAAACGCATTATTAGATATAACTCGAAAAGTAGTTGTTAGATCTCAAATAAATTTAAATGGGACCAATTGGCACACACTACCTTTCGATTAAAAAAAAATTTGTCGAAATCGGTCCACACGGTCAAAAGTTCTGATGTAACATACATAAAAAAAAAATACAGTCGATTTGAGAACCTCCTCCTTTTTTGGAAGTCGGTTAAAAAATATTATAAAAGTTATTAAAAAAAGTATAAATTATATAAAAAAAAAAAAAACTATTAATACTTAATGAACTTTGTTCAACTTTCAATGGTTTTGTTTAATATTATGGTTTCATATAACACACGCGAATGTTACGTTTCGGTACACGTACTAAGGATGTATTTTTAGAAATTAATACAGCTTTAAGTAGTATGCTTAAATCAAAACAAAACTGCAATCGACGAAATAAGTAAATAATATTTATATCTTTGCAAAATAACCAGGTCTCAATATTTTAAAACTCCTAAATATGAACTAATCATTATCATAACTTTTTCTTTTAAGGTCTTAAGAATGTAACAAATAGAAAGATATCTTGGTGAAAGAATGATATTTGTATTAATGTTTGGTTGATATTTAAACAATGGTTCAAATGACGGTTCTTAGAAGACACAGGGACAGAAGATACACGGTTTTTTTAAGGTAATACGAACAAACTTAGACCAGGGTTCTACAGATAAGTCTGGAGTTAATAGTAAAGGTTTAAAACCAAGGTTTATTTAGTTTTTTTTAATAAGACGGCAGATATTTAGCATTGTTGCATAGTCACGGGTGACTCAAGGTAAGGGCAGAAAGTTCCAAAAGATACAAGTGTTAGTGGTTGTGAAAATTAAATAAATTATAATGGTACTTATGCTATAATGGTATTATATATAGAAATTAAAATATAAATTGTTTTAAGTTTTACCCGTTCATATTTTTATGTTATACACCGAGGTAGGTTGTTTAAACTTTGTTTTTTTTAAGGTTGATTGGTAAAGTAAGGTCGTATGGCATTAAGTCTGCATTTTGTGCAACACATTATAATAATGTTTAAATAAATAATATACCTACATTGAAAATTTCAAATTAAGTAATATTAATTATTAAAAAATATTGTATTACATGTTTTTTTGTAACCACATAACTGAAAAACATAGGAAATGTTTTGTAAAAATAACATTTCTTAGCAGTTTCAACGGTCGTGGATTTGACAGGTATCTATTACGCAAACATGAATCTAAAAGTTGTAGTTTATTAATTAAGGAGAAATAGGTCCTAAAGGCCTTTATTACTTCCTGCTGTTAAAGTCTATACATAACTTATTTGCAGGATAAACTTTATATTATAAATGAATGACAATATAATTTTATAAAGCATTAAAACTGAGTAAATAACATTTAGATGTATTACCTTTTTCCTTTTCTATTTTATCATCGAAACACTTAAAATTCGGATCGTATATCCTTGGATCTTTAGTTTTCAACAGTGACAGAGTCTTCAGGAACTGTTTCTCCACCTCTTCGGAAACCTCCGGAGGCACATCGCTTTCGTCTTCACTATCAGTTGACTCGTCTCCTTCCGTGTTTAATGCCTTTGAGCCGTATTTTTGTTCCACTAGAAAATGTAACCAATGTTATTTTTTAATTATATTTATACTAGCGACCCGCCCCGGCTTCGCCTTTATTACGCATGTATTATACATATAAACCTTCCTCTTCAATCATTCTATCTATTAATAAAAACCGCATCAAAATCCGTTGCGTAGTTTTAAAGATTTAAGCATACATAGGGACAGAGAAAGCGACTTTGTTTTATACTATGTAGTGATATACAATGTAATAATATTACATATTTTTATTATGAATTAAATAATTATAGCTTTAGAGTCAAACATTTTTTTGATTAAATTAAAAAATACATACATTTGTGTAATTCTTCTTTTTCTCGCCAAGCGTCGTATCTTTTGGCGTATTCATTTTCTGTTTTGATCTGGACCTCTTCATCAGAATCATCGTCAAAAAGTTTCGCTTTAGACATATTCACTTATTTAATATAAAGGGTTGTAATAATAACCAAATTAATAACGTAAATAAAGCAGCATGGTTTTCCGCACTTCGTCTAAAGAGACCTCGTCAATTCTAACGTCAATCAGTTAATGACCTTAACTATGTTAATGACTTAATGTCACTGATGACAATCTAACGTTTTTTTTTTTTTTTTTTTTTTTTTTTTTTTTTTTTTTTTTTTTTTTTTTTTTTTTTTTTTTTTTTTTTTTTTTTTTGGCATCGCGCGGTTTGCGCATATGCCACTAACAAAAGCAGGGAAACGTTTATCAAGATTTGAAAGGATATTACTCACGGAATTGGAAAAGGATCAGATAGGATTACTATGATAGGATAAGTATACGGATTTATAATTTCAAATTATTATCTAACAGGAAAATAGATAAAGCTGTATATATATCAGGATTAGAACATGAAAGAAGAGATTTGATAGAAGTAGGAAATGGTACACGGATGGAGATCAGATGATTATAAAAGGAAAAAACGTCATTCAAAGGGCAGGTAAAAAAAATATGATTAAGATCACCCACATCCCCACAAGCACACAAATCTGAATCAATTATATTAAACCTGGCCAAATGTACAGGTGTGCATGCATGACCCAATCTCATTCGAATAATTGATGAAGTAACTTGTTTACCAAACCTCAGAGATGAAAACCATGGCTTACTAGGAATGTTAGGTTGTAAAGACTTAAAAAATTTCCCCTTGATCCTCCCACTAGTTTCCCAAGCTTCATCCCAAGTTTTCTTGAGATAAAGCCTAGGCAGCGTAGTCAAATCATGGCAGTAATTAATGTAAGGATGACTGTCACCGCACACCACGGCCTCATTAGCTAGACGATCAGCTATAACATTACCAACAATATCTACGTGTCCTGGAATCCAGGCAAACATCACGACATATCCTCTTAAAACACATTTATGTAAAGCAGTTCTAATATTAAATATTACAGGATACATGGGTTTAGATTGAAATGGATATCTTTGAATCGCCATTAAAGTGCTTTTAGAATCAGATAATATAAGGGTTTTTTCTAATTTCATTAACAAAATGTATTCTAATGCTTTGAGGATACCAAAACATTCCCCTGTAAAAACAGATGTTTCGGGAGGAAACTTAATTTTTTGGACTATATTCAATTGTTTGTGATAAACACCAATTCCAACATGAGAAGTATGTTTCGAAGCATCAGTGTAAATGTGATGCCAATTGTGGAAATTATTGTCTATCACAGAATTAAATTCATAATTAGCACTAACGATATTTCTGTTGATGCCCAAGTTCAAACAAATATTAGGTGAGATAGTCAAACTTTCAAAACTACAGGAGAACAAAGGAAGTGAAGGACAACGATAAACAGGTGATTGAATGGACATAAATTTTCGAAAACTAATTATTAAACAGGGTAAGGATTTATGTCTCCAATAAGCGGAGGTGTTAACTATTTCTGACAATAATTTGAGTTTATTAAAAAGTGGATGATTAGAGTTCTGTACAAAGCGGAAGAAGAATTTGTCTGCTAGATATTGTCTGCGTAACTGTAAGGGTGGTTCACAACATTCAACTTGCAGGGCATTAATAGGCGTAGTCTTCATAGCCCCAGTAATAATTCGAAGAGCTTTAGCTTGTATGCTATTCATTTTGGAAAAACCAGAAGAACAACCGGGTTCAAGAAGAAAGGTACCATAATCTAGTACACTTCTAATGATAGCATTATATATTAATTTTAAAGACAAAGGATGCGCTCCCCACCACACTCCCGAAAGACATCTTATTATATTTAACAACCGCTCGCACTTAGCCACCACATATTCCGTATGGGGAAGTCCAGTGAGTCTTGCATCGAGATAAACACCTAAAAATTTAACATTATTTTTCACTGGAATTATAATATTATTGTATTTAATGAGGACGGGAGGGGGTAATCGGCATCTAGAAAATAATACTATTGTGCTTTTTGATGGTGTAAGTTCTAAATTATTTTGGAAAAGCCAGTTCTTTAATTGATGAAGGGAAGAATCCAGAGCAAATTTAGCATTATCAATGGACTTATTTACATTATAAATTAACAAATCATCTGCATACTGTAGTACCTTAACATCGCTGCCCAATGAATACTCTAAATCATATGTATAAATATTATATAAAATCGGACTTAGGACTGATCCCTGCGGGATACCTTTCCAAACTATTCTAGCAGGTTCATTAGAATCACGCAGGGTAATTGAACGCTCTAATAAAATGTTCAAGATAAAATGTATTAACATAAATGGAACTTTTAATTGATTGAGTTTATGTTTTAGAATTGGGAGGGAAACATTGTCATAAGCAGAGCTTATATCCAAAAAAGCTGCCAAGACAGAATTATTATTAGAAAATGCCAGACGAATATCTGTAGTGAATATCGCCAGACTGTCTATGGTGCTTCTGCCTCTGCGAAAACCAAATTGATTTTCTGATAACAATTTATTACTTTCTATAAACCACTCTAACCTATTTTTAATTAAATGTTCAGCAATTTTTAGAACAACAGAAGAAAGTGCTATGGGTCTATATGATGAATGATTATCAGCAGGTTTATTGGGCTTTAATATAGGAATTATCTCCTGCTCTTTCCAATGTCGTGGAATTTTTCCAGATTCCATAACAGAGTTTAAAATATTCAAAAAATATAGAAGGCATGTATCGCTCATATGAGTAAAAAAAGAATACATGATACCATCTTTCCCGGGTGTAGAATCCTTAACATTTGTTAAAACTCCTTTCAATTCAGGTAGTGTAAAGGGGGCATTAAGAACGTCGGAGGTATAATTGCAATTATAACCTGTGGAATAAGTCAAACTGTCACCGATGTCATTGACATTTTTGATAAATGTGTTATCATGAGCTCTATGTAAAGAAGAAATCGGGCTATAAATTAGTTCTGGTTGAGGAACAAAGGAAGGAGCCAAATTATCCAGAAATTGATTAGACATAGTAGACGGTAGACTGGGGGATGAATTCTTGAAAGCTGATCTGAAACGTTTAATATTTTGCCAAACAAAAGATGGTTTAACTTCAGGTGAGATAGTTTCACAGAAACTTTTCCATCCTTCCCATTTCTTTCTTTTGAATAATTTTTTAGTGGTAATAATAACATTATTTAATATTTCAAAATTTTCTTCTGAACTTAATAAATTATAATTTAATTCCGCTTCCTTCCTTTTTTTGACAGCCCAGGAACACTCACTATCCCACCAGGGAGGCAATGGAATATTATTTGAGGAAGGCTTCTTTGATGGAAAAACTTCGTCAGCAGTCTCAATAATAGCATGTGCAAAAGTTTCAGAACTCCGATACACATCACCTTGGCTTAAGATAGAAAGAGTTAAGATCTTATTATCTAGGGTAGCTTTGTATAAATCCCAGTCTGCGCTAGCTAACTGATATTTAATTCGGAAAGAAGTTTTAGTTTTATTGAAATTTTTAAAAGGTAAATTTATTAAAATGGGGAAGTGATCACTACCATAAGTGGAGTTTAGGGTTTGCCAAATCAATGATGAGGCTAAACTAGGTGAAGAAATGGAAAGGTCAGGAGCACTTTTACCTTCATTAATATTGGTTCTTCGTGTAGGAGTGCAATTATTTAAAATACAAAGATTAAGTGAATCTACAATGTCCAACACTTCATGTCCATAGTTATTATTATTTGAACTACCCCATGACTGGTGTTGAGCATTAAAGTCACCTAAAACAAGTATAGGTTTGGGAAGAGATACTAAAATATTTTTAACTTCTTTTAAAATTTGAGAAGAAGGATGAGGAATATATATAGAGACAAAGCAAATGTTATTTACAATGATAGCAATGATTGAGAAATTTTTATCATGAGAAGTAATGTTTACAAGAGAAAAAGAAAGAGGATGTTTTACTAATATTGCTACACCACCATAGCCATCAGATCTATCTTCTCTAATACAAGAATATCCTTGAATTTTAAAAATGGATTTAGGTTTTAGCCAAGTTTCTTGAAGACATACTATGGTGGGATGATACTTATTAATAATATGGATAAGATCACTTTTCTTACTATTTATACTACGACAATTCCACTGAATTGCCTTGGCGTAACTGTCCATTATGACTAATATAATTATTTATAATTTCCATTATTGGTTGGGCTACGTTGGACGGTTGATTTTGATTTAAAATATTTAATAAAGTAATTATAAGTTCGACAATAGATTGTTTAGATGAATCATTTGTTTCATTGTTAAATGCACAACCATTTTTAGGGGTAGGCAAATCAAATTCATTTATGATAGCATTATGAGCCTTGACATCGTATCCTTTGTTTGATGTTAAATGTTGACGAGGTTTTAAAAATACAGTTTTCTTATAGGAAACATTTTGAAAATCTTTATTATTATTTATATGAGTTTTGTTGATGACAGAGGTTGAAGGAGTGTTTGGGGAAGTTGCTACAACATCAGAATATGATTTGGTTATTGTAGGGAAGATTTTGGATGCCTCTGCATAAGAAATACTATTTTTAGCCATATGTTCTTTGATATTTTTTTGCCTTAAAAATTCTTTACATATTTTATTTGTTGCATAGTGGGAGCCATGACAAATACAGCAAAATGCCTCATCTTCTGATGTACAGCTGCTTCCAAAATGACCGTCCTTACCACATTTAAAGCAGCGAGGAGTTGATCTACACATATCTTTGACATGTCCATATCGACAACATTTAAAACATTGTATAGTAGGGTAAATATATAAGTCTACAGGAAAAGAATTAAAACATATGAAAATTCTTTTAGGAAGAATTTGGCCATCGAAAGTCAGGACAACTGTTTCCGTATCAATAAAACTGGCTTTATTATCAATAAATGTTTTCTTTTTTAGTCGCCTTGCTTTTAAAACACTCCCACAACCTGGGGGAACAGAAACATTCTGGATCACCTCTTCTGTAGACCATTCTTTGGGAATCCCTCTTATAATACCCATTCTAGAAACATTAAAAGATGGAATAAAGGCTTTGAATTTATTACTCGAAAGTTTAGTATCGCTGGTAAAGTTATTAGCATCTGAAAAATTTGTAAATGTAAGAGAGAGCCTATTTCTGCCAATTCTCTTCAAACTTCCATTTAGAATATTTTTAAATGAATTATTTTTAAGAAATCGACCAAAAGAGACAGGGTGAAGTGTGACATTTTCATCTGGAGACAATTGTTGTTTTTGTATATGGACAACATATGGTCCAATATCTGAGGCTTGGTAAAGGCGAGTTGTAGTAGTTGGGACTTTAGTATCAGACATATCACCTTGACCACTAGTGGTCATTGTGATAGGTATGGAAAGATCACATATATTTTCATCATTAACACAAGAACAGTCGCTGTCTTTAATTACCTTGCCATGACGCTTTCTTTTTTTATTACAGTGTTTACAAATTCTTAGAGCATTTGTACGCTTTCTCGGTAGTTTCGCATTATTTACAGAGCTAACATCCGTATCCATAGATGATTCGCAATGCTCGATAGTTACATAATGCGATACCTGCGGGACTGTGCCCCCAGGATCGGGAGGTTCGTCTCCCATGGAGAGAACAAAATAAAGGAATTAAAAACTTACCCTACGAAGAAATATTTACACTAATTACAAATTATAAACTAAAAAGAACTAAAATAACAAATATTTACACTACTTTACACCTATCTGAACCATAAAAGATATTTTAAAATTTTAAAATACAAAAAAACACTCCCGCTCTTTCGACGTTTCCCGCGCTTTTTCCAAAATCTAACGTTTGTAACAGATGTTACCGTGCTTCTTTGCCATTATACCAATCAATCAATCAAAAATTCAAGAGTTGCTGTCACGCACATGTCACGCATGAAATAAGCTTCTTGCGCATGAAGCAATGGGGATTATTTTCTTTCTTTTATTTATAATTGTAGCCATTGCGATTACAGTATTATTTCCATATAATTCTAAAAAATAGCGGATAATATTCAATAAATTAATATTTATCTTTGAAGTCATAGTACAAATATTATAGCCACATTTTTTAGACACTAAAAATAAACAATAATCGTGAAGAGGACAATTTTTTTCTGAATCAGTTGAATGTTTTCATAAGTGGCGACATCAACATAACCTGTCTTGCCGCCGGTTGATGTGTGTTAACAAATAATAATATTTTCAAATAAACTTTAGTAATTGAATATATGTTACAAGTTTAAGTTAATAATTAAATTAAATCATGACTACTAATCCGCGTAAAGGTACCGAACCGGCACCTATGGAAGAAAGTGATCAACTGACCATAAGGCCATTGTAAATACCACTATTTATTCAACTGTTGTTTACTCCATTGTTATATTTTAGTTTAAGAATATTGAATTAAAGATAATAATGTTTATAAATTCCTAGTTTCATTTTTTGTAAATTATGCGTACTTTAAGAGTTTTTAATAATTATAACCTCCATTACAAAAAAAATTGTTTTCTTTCTATTGATTGACTTTTAATTACAAAAAAGCTAAATAAGTTAGGTAACGAAATAAAATTAAATACAATTCATTACAACATATATAAGTGATTTAAACTTTATAGTTTTCTTAATATATTAATGTTTGTTTTTAATTTTTTTCAGAGGTGCTGGTCAGGAAGTAGGCAGATCATGCATTATGTTAGAGTTTAAAGGGAAAAAAATTATGGTAAGTGATTTGCATTTAAATGTTTTAAAGGAAATGTTTTACAGGTCATTGATAAAGCTACCGATACCTTCATCAGAAGGAATAACAATATTCAACAGATGAAAGTTATTGATATGCCTTTGTTTTTTGTAATCAAGCTCTTCTTTATCTGTCAGATGTTGCTGTTCGCAACGTGTGTTTAAAAGTTGTAGTTTATTCATTGAAATAATCAGGCCTTAAGGACCTGTTTTATTTTCTGCTGAAAAAGTCAAGTTAAATTACAAGTTATAACAATATTAACATTGAACATAACTTTGAATGTAACTGCTATATGTACGATTTTTATTTTTGTGTTACCCACAATTAGGAATTCTAAACATTTTTGAATATCATATCAAAAATTGACCGCTCCAGCGGGATTCGAACCCGCGTCTTCGACATACCGTGTCGACGCTCTAGCCAATTAAGCTATGGAACGATATACCACTAGAGCGAAACTTTTGATATGATGATTTTTACTTTCGGTTTAAGCGAACCGTGGCGCCGTCTATAGTGAGTTCTTTACAGAGACTCGTAACTATTCAAAGTTTCATATTACAATGAAAATCTTTGACAGGAGACGACACCATGCTATTTTTAATATGTACGATTTTTATTTTTGTGTTACCCACAATTAGGAATTCTAAACATTTTTGAATATCATATCAAAAATTGACCGCTCCAGCGGGATTCGAACCCGCGTCTTCGACATACCGTGTCGACGCTCTAGCCAATTAAGCTATGGAACGATATACCACTAGAGCGAAACTTTTGATATGATGATTTTTACTTTCAGTTTAAGCGAACCGTGGCGCCGTCTATAGTGAGTTCTTTACAGAGACTCGTAACTATTCAAAGTTTCATATTACAATGAAAATCTTTGACAGGAGACGACACCATGCTATTTTTAATATGTACGATTTTTATTTTTGTGTTACCCACAATTAGGAATTCTAAACATTTTTGAATATCATATCAAAAATTGACCGCTCCAGCGGGATTCGAACCCGCGTCTTCGACATACCGTGTCGACGCTCTAGCCAATTAAGCTATGGAACGATATACCACTAGAGCGAAACTTTTGATATGATGATTTTTACTTTCGGTTTAAGCGAACCGTGGCGCCGTCTATAGTGAGTTCTTTACAGAGACTCGTAACTATTCAAAGTTTCATATTACAATGAAAATCTTTGACAGGAGACGACACCATGCTATTTTTAATATGTACGATTTTTATTTTTGTGTTACCCACAATTAGGAATTCTAAACATTTTTGAATATCATATCAAAAATTGACCGCTCCAGCGGGATTCGAACCCGCGTCTTCGACATACCGTGTCGACGCTCTAGCCAATTAAGCTATGGAACGATATACCACTAGAGCGAAACTTTTGATATGATGATTTTTACTTTCGGTTTAAGCGAACCGTGGCGCCGTCTATAGTGAGTTCTTTACAGAGACTCGTAACTATTCAAAGTTTCATATTACAATGAAAATCTTTGACAGGAGACGACACCATGCTATTTTTAATATGTACGATTTTTATTTTTGTGTTACCCACAATTAGGAATTCTAAACATTTTTGAATATCATATCAAAAATTGACCGCTCCAGCGGGATTCGAACCCGCGTCTTCGACATACCGTGTCGACGCTCTAGCCAATTAAGCTATGGAACGATATACCACTAGAGCGAAACTTTTGATATGATGATTTTTACTTTCGGTTTAAGCGAACCGTGGCGCCGTCTATAGTGAGTTCTTTACAGAGACTCGTAACTATTCAAAGTTTCATATTACAATGAAAATCTTTGACAGGAGACGACACCATGCTATTTTTAATATGTACGATTTTTATTTTTGTGTTACCCACAATTAGGAATTCTAAACATTTTTGAATATCATATCAAAAATTGACCGCTCCAGCGGGATTCGAACCCGCGTCTTCGACATACCGTGTCGACGCTCTAGCCAATTAAGCTATGGAACGATATACCACTAGAGCGAAACTTTTGATATGATGATTTTTACTTTCGGTTTAAGCGAACCGTGGCGCCGTCTATAGTGAGTTCTTTACAGAGACTCGTAACTATTCAAAGTTTCATATTACAATGAAAATCTTTGACAGGAGACGACACCATGCTATTTTTAATATGTACGATTTTTATTTTTGTGTTACCCACAATTAGGAATTCTAAACATTTTTGAATATCATATCAAAAATTGACCGCTCCAGCGGGATTCGAACCCGCGTCTTCGACATACCGTGTCGACGCTCTAGCCAATTAAGCTATGGAACGATATACCACTAGAGCGAAACTTTTGATATGATGATTTTTACTTTCGGTTTAAGCGAACCGTGGCGCCGTCTATAGTGAGTTCTTTACAGAGACTCGTAACTATTCAAAGTTTCATATTACAATGAAAATCTTTGACAGGAGACGACACCATGCTATTTTTAATATGTACGATTTTTATTTTTGTGTTACCCACAATTAGGAATTCTAAACATTTTTGAATATCATATCAAAAATTGACCGCTCCAGCGGGATTCGAACCCGCGTCTTCGACATACCGTGTCGACGCTCTAGCCAATTAAGCTATGGAACGATATACCACTAGAGCGAAACTTTTGATATGATGATTTTTACTTTCGGTTTAAGCGAACCGTGGCGCCGTCTATAGTGAGTTCTTTACAGAGACTCGTAACTATTCAAAGTTTCATATTACAATGAAAATCTTTGACAGGAGACGACACCATGCTATTTTTAATATGTACGATTTTTATTTTTGTGTTACCCACAATTAGGAATTCTAAACATTTTTGAATATCATATCAAAAATTGACCGCTCCAGCGGGATTCGAACCCGCGTCTTCGACATACCGTGTCGACGCTCTAGCCAATTAAGCTATGGAACGATATACCACTAGAGCGAAACTTTTGATATGATGATTTTTACTTTCGGTTTAAGCGAACCGTGGCGCCGTCTATAGTGAGTTCTTTACAGAGACTCGTAACTATTCAAAGTTTCATATTACAATGAAAATCTTTGACAGGAGACGACACCATGCTATTTTTAATATGTACGATTTTTATTTTTGTGTTACCCACAATTAGGAATTCTAAACATTTTTGAATATCATATCAAAAATTGACCGCTCCAGCGGGATTCGAACCCGCGTCTTCGACATACCGTGTCGACGCTCTAGCCAATTAAGCTATGGAACGATATACCACTAGAGCGAAACTTTTGATATGATGATTTTTACTTTCGGTTTAAGCGAACCGTGGCGCCGTCTATAGTGAGTTCTTTACAGAGACTCGTAACTATTCAAAGTTTCATATTACAATGAAAATCTTTGACAGGAGACGACACCATGCTATTTTTAATATGTACGATTTTTATTTTTGTGTTACCCACAATTAGGAATTCTAAACATTTTTGAATATCATATCAAAAATTGACCGCTCCAGCGGGATTCGAACCCGCGTCTTCGACATACCGTGTCGACGCTCTAGCCAATTAAGCTATGGAACGATATACCACTAGAGCGAAACTTTTGATATGATGATTTTTACTTTCGGTTTAAGCGAACCGTGGCGCCGTCTATAGTGAGTTCTTTACAGAGACTCGTAACTATTCAAAGTTTCATATTACAATGAAAATCTTTGACAGGAGACGACACCATGCTATTTTTAATATGTACGATTTTTATTTTTGTGTTACCCACAATTAGGAATTCTAAACATTTTTGAATATCATATCAAAAATTGACCGCTCCAGCGGGATTCGAACCCGCGTCTTCGACATACCGTGTCGACGCTCTAGCCAATTAAGCTATGGAACGATATACCACTAGAGCGAAACTTTTGATATGATGATTTTTACTTTCGGTTTAAGCGAACCGTGGCGCCGTCTATAGTGAGTTCTTTACAGAGACTCGTAACTATTCAAAGTTTCATATTACAATGAAAATCTTTGACAGGAGACGACACCATGCTATTTTTAATATGTACGATTTTTATTTTTGTGTTACCCACAATTAGGAATTCTAAACATTTTTGAATATCATATCAAAAATTGACCGCTCCAGCGGGATTCGAACCCGCGTCTTCGACATACCGTGTCGACGCTCTAGCCAATTAAGCTATGGAACGATATACCACTAGAGCGAAATTAATTGTGGGTAACACAAAAATAAAAATCGTACATATTAAAAATAGCATGGTGTCGTCTCCTGTCAAAGATTTTCATTGTAATATGAAACTTTGAATAGTTACGAGTCTCTGTAAAGAACTCACTATAGACGGCGCCACGGTTCGCTTAAACCGAAAGTAAAAATCATCATATCAAAAGTTTCGCTCTAGTGGTATATCGTTCCATAGCTTAATTGGCTAGAGCGTCGACACGGTATGTCGAAGACGCGGGTTCGAATCCCGCTGGAGCGGTCAATTTTTGATATGATATTCAAAAATGTTTAGAATTCCTAATTGTGGGTAACACAAAAATAAAAATCGTACATATTAAAAATAGCATGGTGTCGTCTCCTGTCAAAGATTTTCATTGTAATATGAAACTTTGAATAGTTACGAGTCTCTGTAAAGAACTCACTATAGACGGCGCCACGGTTCGCTTAAACCGAAAGTAAAAATCATCATATCAAAAGTTTCGCTCTAGTGGTATATCGTTCCATAGCTTAATTGGCTAGAGCGTCGACACGGTATGTCGAAGACGCGGGTTCGAATCCCGCTGGAGCGGTCAATTTTTGATATGATATTCAAAAATGTTTAGAATTCCTAATTGTGGGTAACACAAAAATAAAAATCGTACATATTAAAAATAGCATGGTGTCGTCTCCTGTCAAAGATTTTCATTGTAATATGAAACTTTGAATAGTTACGAGTCTCTGTAAAGAACTCACTATAGACGGCGCCACGGTTCGCTTAAACCGAAAGTAAAAATCATCATATCAAAAGTTTCGCTCTAGTGGTATATCGTTCCATAGCTTAATTGGCTAGAGCGTCGACACGGTATGTCGAAGACGCGGGTTCGAATCCCGCTGGAGCGGTCAATTTTTGATATGATATTCAAAAATGTTTAGAATTCCTAATTGTGGGTAACACAAAAATAAAAATCGTACATATTAAAAATAGCATGGTGTCGTCTCCTGTCAAAGATTTTCATTGTAATATGAAACTTTGAATAGTTACGAGTCTCTGTAAAGAACTCACTATAGACGGCGCCACGGTTCGCTTAAACCGAAAGTAAAAATCATCATATCAAAAGTTTCGCTCTAGTGGTATATCGTTCCATAGCTTAATTGGCTAGAGCGTCGACACGGTATGTCGAAGACGCGGGTTCGAATCCCGCTGGAGCGGTCAATTTTTGATATGATATTCAAAAATGTTTAGAATTCCTAATTGTGGGTAACACAAAAATAAAAATCGTACATATTAAAAATAGCATGGTGTCGTCTCCTGTCAAAGATTTTCATTGTAATATGAAACTTTGAATAGTTACGAGTCTCTGTAAAGAACTCACTATAGACGGCGCCACGGTTCGCTTAAACCGAAAGTAAAAATCATCATATCAAAAGTTTCGCTCTAGTGGTATATCGTTCCATAGCTTAATTGGCTAGAGCGTCGACACGGTATGTCGAAGACGCGGGTTCGAATCCCGCTGGAGCGGTCAATTTTTGATATGATATTCAAAAATGTTTAGAATTCCTAATTGTGGGTAACACAAAAATAAAAATCGTACATATTAAAAATAGCATGGTGTCGTCTCCTGTCAAAGATTTTCATTGTAATATGAAACTTTGAATAGTTACGAGTCTCTGTAAAGAACTCACTATAGACGGCGCCACGGTTCGCTTAAACCGAAAGTAAAAATCATCATATCAAAAGTTTCGCTCTAGTGGTATATCGTTCCATAGCTTAATTGGCTAGAGCGTCGACACGGTATGTCGAAGACGCGGGTTCGAATCCCGCTGGAGCGGTCAATTTTTGATATGATATTCAAAAATGTTTAGAATTCCTAATTGTGGGTAACACAAAAATAAAAATCGTACATATTAAAAATAGCATGGTGTCGTCTCCTGTCAAAGATTTTCATTGTAATATGAAACTTTGAATAGTTACGAGTCTCTGTAAAGAACTCACTATAGACGGCGCCACGGTTCGCTTAAACCGAAAGTAAAAATCATCATATCAAAAGTTTCGCTCTAGTGGTATATCGTTCCATAGCTTAATTGGCTAGAGCGTCGACACGGTATGTCGAAGACGCGGGTTCGAATCCCGCTGGAGCGGTCAATTTTTGATATGATATTCAAAAATGTTTAGAATTCCTAATTGTGGGTAACACAAAAATAAAAATCGTACATATTAAAAATAGCATGGTGTCGTCTCCTGTCAAAGATTTTCATTGTAATATGAAACTTTGAATAGTTACGAGTCTCTGTAAAGAACTCACTATAGACGGCGCCACGGTTCGCTTAAACCGAAAGTAAAAATCATCATATCAAAAGTTTCGCTCTAGTGGTATATCGTTCCATAGCTTAATTGGCTAGAGCGTCGACACGGTATGTCGAAGACGCGGGTTCGAATCCCGCTGGAGCGGTCAATTTTTGATATGATATTCAAAAATGTTTAGAATTCCTAATTGTGGGTAACACAAAAATAAAAATCGTACATATTAAAAATAGCATGGTGTCGTCTCCTGTCAAAGATTTTCATTGTAATATGAAACTTTGAATAGTTACGAGTCTCTGTAAAGAACTCACTATAGACGGCGCCACGGTTCGCTTAAACCGAAAGTAAAAATCATCATATCAAAAGTTTCGCTCTAGTGGTATATCGTTCCATAGCTTAATTGGCTAGAGCGTCGACACGGTATGTCGAAGACGCGGGTTCGAATCCCGCTGGAGCGGTCAATTTTTGATATGATATTCAAAAATGTTTAGAATTCCTAATTGTGGGTAACACAAAAATAAAAATCGTACATATTAAAAATAGCATGGTGTCGTCTCCTGTCAAAGATTTTCATTGTAATATGAAACTTTGAATAGTTACGAGTCTCTGTAAAGAACTCACTATAGACGGCGCCACGGTTCGCTTAAACCGAAAGTAAAAATCATCATATCAAAAGTTTCGCTCTAGTGGTATATCGTTCCATAGCTTAATTGGCTAGAGCGTCGACACGGTATGTCGAAGACGCGGGTTCGAATCCCGCTGGAGCGGTCAATTTTTGATATGATATTCAAAAATGTTTAGAATTCCTAATTGTGGGTAACACAAAAATAAAAATCGTACATATTAAAAATAGCATGGTGTCGTCTCCTGTCAAAGATTTTCATTGTAATATGAAACTTTGAATAGTTACGAGTCTCTGTAAAGAACTCACTATAGACGGCGCCACGGTTCGCTTAAACCGAAAGTAAAAATCATCATATCAAAAGTTTCGCTCTAGTGGTATATCGTTCCATAGCTTAATTGGCTAGAGCGTCGACACGGTATGTCGAAGACGCGGGTTCGAATCCCGCTGGAGCGGTCAATTTTTGATATGATATTCAAAAATGTTTAGAATTCCTAATTGTGGGTAACACAAAAATAAAAATCGTACATATTAAAAATAGCATGGTGTCGTCTCCTGTCAAAGATTTTCATTGTAATATGAAACTTTGAATAGTTACGAGTCTCTGTAAAGAACTCACTATAGACGGCGCCACGGTTCGCTTAAACCGAAAGTAAAAATCATCATATCAAAAGTTTCGCTCTAGTGGTATATCGTTCCATAGCTTAATTGGCTAGAGCGTCGACACGGTATGTCGAAGACGCGGGTTCGAATCCCGCTGGAGCGGTCAATTTTTGATATGATATTCAAAAATGTTTAGAATTCCTAATTGTGGGTAACACAAAAATAAAAATCGTACATATTAAAAATAGCATGGTGTCGTCTCCTGTCAAAGATTTTCATTGTAATATGAAACTTTGAATAGTTACGAGTCTCTGTAAAGAACTCACTATAGACGGCGCCACGGTTCGCTTAAACCGAAAGTAAAAATCATCATATCAAAAGTTTCGCTCTAGTGGTATATCGTTCCATAGCTTAATTGGCTAGAGCGTCGACACGGTATGTCGAAGACGCGGGTTCGAATCCCGCTGGAGCGGTCAATTTTTGATATGATATTCAAAAATGTAACTGCTATCTTAAAGAGGGTAGCTGGTAGAGACTGGATGGCAAAAGCGGGTGTTCGGGGCTTGTGGTGAACCCTGGGGGAGGCGTATATCCAGCAGTGGACTTTTATAGGCTCATGATTATGTAACTTCTTGATGTCACTATGACCTTATTGTACATAATATATGAAAGAAACTTACTTAATATTATGCATATTATTATTATTCACAATATAGATGAAATGAATTTAATTTGATTTCTACTACAACTATTACAAGTACTTTAAAATTTGTATGTTTTCAGCTGGACTGTGGTATTCACCCAGGGCTGTCGGGGATGGATGCGCTCCCATTCGTAGATTTAATAGAAGCAGACGAAGTTGATTTATTATTAATTTCACAGTAAGTTTTTATTTCAATATAATTTTAATGACTAGTTTTGAATTAAGAAAATGAAAATAGAAAAATTGGAAACAAAAAATTTTTATGACACCTATGTAATAAAAAAGAATTTAAATCAATAGTGCCCGAATAAAATGAACACAAATATTTGACAAGTTAAAATAAAATTAAAAGGAAAAAAAAAACAGTTAAGCTTCAAATGATGATCCAGCCTAAAACAGCTTGACCTAGGTCTCTTTTGTCATATAGAAGAAGATCGGAGCTTAATTTATCTTTTTCTTACTATGAGTAATGATCTCTATCAGATATCTATATTATAACTCTGGGTACCAACAGCTTATCGTGCTATCTAAGGCACAGTGGAGAGAATCACAAGGACAGGCATTCATACCGGAAAGTAATATTTGTAGAAATACGAATATCCATCCCAAGTGGGAATCGAACTCACAACCATCAGTGCTTTCGTGTCTTCATGACAGATGCAGTACTACACCAGAATGGCGTCAAGCTTCAAATAGATTATGTAAACAATTCTTATATATACCAATAAATTAACTAACGATCTATATTATTTCACAGTTTCCATTTAGACCACAGCGGAGCTCTGCCATGGTTCTTAACTAAGACTTCTTTCAAAGGCAGAGTGTTTATGACTCACGCCACAAAAGCCATCTACAGGTGGCTTGTGTCCGATTACATCAAAGTTAGGTATGTATATTTATGGGGTTGTAATATCTATCTGTTATACATGGTGATAAATATGGTGTAAGAGTTATGAAATGTCCTCTCTTGGATAATATTATAATATATATTGACAGCAATGTCGACTAGGCCCTTAAATAATGCAGTTTCCAGTGACCCTGCATTCTACTCTGGGGTCGTAACTTTCACTTCTGTCCTGAGTCTGGATGTAATAAATATTTATAAGAATATTTATACTACACCATAATACAGGCACTAGTGGCCTACCTATTATTAAAAAAAATAACGAGTGTGCTTTAAACCACACAACTGAAGTAAAACTTACGAAACGTCTACGAAACGTCTTTCTATCTTCACTAATTTATATCTCCCTCTCAACTTCCGTTCGCCTCGCCGATCACACTTTTCGTAACGCTCTCGTCACGTATTCACCAGCTTATTCTCCAAGTTGAGCGGGTGTAGAGAAGTTTGAGTAAAAAAAAAAGTAGGAACAGATGATAATGTGCCAAAAAAAAAGCGAGCGGGTGTAAAGAAGTTTTACTTCAAAAAAAAAAAGTAGGAATAGATGATAATATGCCAAAAAAAAAATGAAAAGAGAACGATAAGGTTGGTCGTGGCCCACAGCAACATCTCGACGGAGCAGATGCTGTACACGGAGTCGGACCTGGAGGGCTCCATGGACCGCATCGAGACCGTGAACTTCCACGAGGAGCGCGACGTGCGCGGCGTGCGCTTCTGGGCCTACAACGCCGGCCACGTGCTGGGCGCCGCCATGTTCATGATCGAGATCGCCGGCGTCAAGGTGCCGCCTTGCTTCTTGTGTTGGCCCTCCGGGTGCTGCCACCACGACCACGTCTGGTGCGCTTCTGGGCCTACAACGCCGGCCACGTGCTGGGCGCCGCCATGTTCATGATCGAGATCGCCGGCGTCAAGGTGCGTCACTGCTTCTTGTGTTGGGCTCCAGGTGCTGCCACCACGACCACGTCTGGTGCGCTTCTGGGCCTACAACGCCGGCCACGTGCTGGGCGCCGCCATGTTCATGATCGAGATCGCCGGCGTCAAGGTGCGTCACTGCTTCTTGTGTTGGCCCTCCGGGTGCTGCCACCACGACCACGTCTGGTGCGCTTCTGGGCCTACAACGCCGGCCACGTGCTGGGCGCCGCCATGTTCATGATCGAGATCGCCGGCGTCAAGGTGCGTCACTGCTTCTTGTGTTGGGCTCCAGGTGCTGCCACCACGACCACGTCTGGTGCGCTTCTGGGCCTACAACGCCGGCCACGTGCTGGGCGCCGCCATGTTCATGATCGAGATCGCCGGCGTCAAGGTGCGTCACTGCTTCTTGTGTTGGCCCTCCGGGTGCTGCCACCACGACCACGTCTGGTGCGCTTCTGGGCCTACAACGCCGGCCACGTGCTGGGCGCCGCCATGTTCATGATCGAGATCGCCGGCGTCAAGGTGCGTCACTGCTTCTTGTGTTGGGCTCCAGGTGCTGCCACCACGACCACGTCTGGTGCGCTTCTGGGCCTACAACGCCGGCCACGTGCTGGGCGCCGCCATGTTCATGATCGAGATCGCCGGCGTCAAGGTGCGTCACTGCTTCTTGTGTTGGCCCTCCGGGTGCTGCCACCACGACCACGTCTGGTGCGCTTCTGGGCCTACAACGCCGGCCACGTGCTGGGCGCCGCCATGTTCATGATCGAGATCGCCGGCGTCAAGGTGCGTCACTGCTTCTTGTGTTGGGCTCCAGGTGCTGCCACCACGACCACGTCTGGTGCGCTTCTGGGCCTACAACGCCGGCCACGTGCTGGGCGCCGCCATGTTCATGATCGAGATCGCCGGCGTCAAGGTGCGTCACTGCTTCTTGTGTTGGCCCTCCGGGTGCTGCCACCACGACCACGTCTGGTGCGCTTCTGGGCCTACAACGCCGGCCACGTGCTGGGCGCCGCCATGTTCATGATCGAGATCGCCGGCGTCAAGGTGCGTCACTGCTTCTTGTGTTGGCCCTCCGGGTGCTGCCACCACGACCACGTCTGGTGCGCTTCTGGGCCTACAACGCCGGCCACGTGCTGGGCGCCGCCATGTTCATGATCGAGATCGCCGGCGTCAAGGTGCGTCACTGCTTCTTGTGTTGGGCTCCAGGTGCTGCCACCACGACCACGTCTGGTGCGCTTCTGGGCCTACAACGCCGGCCACGTGCTGGGCGCCGCCATGTTCATGATCGAGATCGCCGGCGTCAAGGTGCGTCACTGCTTCTTGTGTTGGCCCTCCGGGTGCTGCCACCACGACCACGTCTGGTGCGCTTCTGGGCCTACAACGCCGGCCACGTGCTGGGCGCCGCCATGTTCATGATCGAGATCGCCGGCGTCAAGGTGCGTCACTGCTTCTTGTGTTGGCCCTCCGGGTGCTGCCACCACGACCACGTCTGGTGCGCTTCTGGGCCTACAACGCCGGCCACGTGCTGGGCGCCGCCATGTTCATGATCGAGATCGCCGGCGTCAAGGTGCGTCACTGCTTCTTGTGTTGGGCTCCAGGTGCTGCCACCACGACCACGTCTGGTGCGCTTCTGGGCCTACAACGCCGGCCACGTGCTGGGCGCCGCCATGTTCATGATCGAGATCGCCGGCGTCAAGGTGCGTCACTGCTTCTTGTGTTGGCCCTCCGGGTGCTGCCACCACGACCACGTCTGGTGCGCTTCTGGGCCTACAACGCCGGCCACGTGCTGGGCGCCGCCATGTTCATGATCGAGATCGCCGGCGTCAAGGTGCGTCACTGCTTCTTGTGTTGGGCTCCAGGTGCTGCCACCACGACCACGTCTGGTGCGCTTCTGGGCCTACAACGCCGGCCACGTGCTGGGCGCCGCCATGTTCATGATCGAGATCGCCGGCGTCAAGGTGCGTCACTGCTTCTTGTGTTGGGCTCCAGGTGCTGCCACCACGACCACGTCTGGTGCGCTTCTGGGCCTACAACGCCGGCCACGTGCTGGGCGCCGCCATGTTCATGATCGAGATCGCCGGCGTCAAGGTGCGTCACTGCTTCTTGTGTTGGCCCTCCGGGTGCTGCCACCACGACCACGTCTGGTGCGCTTCTGGGCCTACAACGCCGGCCACGTGCTGGGCGCCGCCATGTTCATGATCGAGATCGCCGGCGTCAAGGTGCGTCACTGCTTCTTGTGTTGGGCTCCAGGTGCTGCCACCACGACCACGTCTGGTGCGCTTCTGGGCCTACAACGCCGGCCACGTGCTGGGCGCCGCCATGTTCATGATCGAGATCGCCGGCGTCAAGGTGCGTCACTGCTTCTTGTGTTGGCCCTCCGGGTGCTGCCACCACGACCACGTCTGGTGCGCTTCTGGGCCTACAACGCCGGCCACGTGCTGGGCGCCGCCATGTTCATGATCGAGATCGCCGGCGTCAAGGTGCGTCACTGCTTCTTGTGTTGGGCTCCAGGTGCTGCCACCACGACCACGTCTGGTGCGCTTCTGGGCCTACAACGCCGGCCACGTGCTGGGCGCCGCCATGTTCATGATCGAGATCGCCGGCGTCAAGGTGCGTCACTGCTTCTTGTGTTGGGCTCCAGGTGCTGCCACCACGACCACGTCTGGTGCGCTTCTGGGCCTACAACGCCGGCCACGTGCTGGGCGCCGCCATGTTCATGATCGAGATCGCCGGCGTCAAGGTGCGTCACTGCTTCTTGTGTTGGCCCTCCGGGTGCTGCCACCACGACCACGTCTGGTGCGCTTCTGGGCCTACAACGCCGGCCACGTGCTGGGCGCCGCCATGTTCATGATCGAGATCGCCGGCGTCAAGGTGCGTCACTGCTTCTTGTGTTGGGCTCCAGGTGCTGCCACCACGACCACGTCTGGTGCGCTTCTGGGCCTACAACGCCGGCCACGTGCTGGGCGCCGCCATGTTCATGATCGAGATCGCCGGCGTCAAGGTGCGTCACTGCTTCTTGTGTTGGCCCTCCGGGTGCTGCCACCACGACCACGTCTGGTGCGCTTCTGGGCCTACAACGCCGGCCACGTGCTGGGCGCCGCCATGTTCATGATCGAGATCGCCGGCGTCAAGGTGCGTCACTGCTTCTTGTGTTGGCCCTCCGGGTGCTGCCACCACGACCACGTCTGGTGCGCTTCTGGGCCTACAACGCCGGCCACGTGCTGGGCGCCGCCATGTTCATGATCGAGATCGCCGGCGTCAAGGTGCGTCACTGCTTCTTGTGTTGGCCCTCCGGGTGCTGCCACCACGACCACGTCTGGTGCGCTTCTGGGCCTACAACGCCGGCCACGTGCTGGGCGCCGCCATGTTCATGATCGAGATCGCCGGCGTCAAGGTGCGTCACTGCTTCTTGTGTTGGGCTCCAGGTGCTGCCACCACGACCACGTCTGGTGCGCTTCTGGGCCTACAACGCCGGCCACGTGCTGGGCGCCGCCATGTTCATGATCGAGATCGCCGGCGTCAAGGTGCGTCACTGCTTCTTGTGTTGGCCCTCCGGGTGCTGCCACCACGACCACGTCTGGTGCGCTTCTGGGCCTACAACGCCGGCCACGTGCTGGGCGCCGCCATGTTCATGATCGAGATCGCCGGCGTCAAGGTGCGTCACTGCTTCTTGTGTTGGGCTCCAGGTGCTGCCACCACGACCACGTCTGGTGCGCTTCTGGGCCTACAACGCCGGCCACGTGCTGGGCGCCGCCATGTTCATGATCGAGATCGCCGGCGTCAAGGTGCGTCACTGCTTCTTGTGTTGGCCCTCCGGGTGCTGCCACCACGACCACGTCTGGTGCGCTTCTGGGCCTACAACGCCGGCCACGTGCTGGGCGCCGCCATGTTCATGATCGAGATCGCCGGCGTCAAGGTGCGTCACTGCTTCTTGTGTTGGGCTCCAGGTGCTGCCACCACGACCACGTCTGGTGCGCTTCTGGGCCTACAACGCCGGCCACGTGCTGGGCGCCGCCATGTTCATGATCGAGATCGCCGGCGTCAAGGTGCGTCACTGCTTCTTGTGTTGGCCCTCCGGGTGCTGCCACCACGACCACGTCTGGTGCGCTTCTGGGCCTACAACGCCGGCCACGTGCTGGGCGCCGCCATGTTCATGATCGAGATCGCCGGCGTCAAGGTGCGTCACTGCTTCTTGTGTTGGGCTCCAGGTGCTGCCACCACGACCACGTCTGGTGCGCTTCTGGGCCTACAACGCCGGCCACGTGCTGGGCGCCGCCATGTTCATGATCGAGATCGCCGGCGTCAAGGTGCGTCACTGCTTCTTGTGTTGGCCCTCCGGGTGCTGCCACCACGACCACGTCTGGTGCGCTTCTGGGCCTACAACGCCGGCCACGTGCTGGGCGCCGCCATGTTCATGATCGAGATCGCCGGCGTCAAGGTGCGTCACTGCTTCTTGTGTTGGCCCTCCGGGTGCTGCCACCACGACCACGTCTGGTGCGCTTCTGGGCCTACAACGCCGGCCACGTGCTGGGCGCCGCCATGTTCATGATCGAGATCGCCGGCGTCAAGGTGCGTCACTGCTTCTTGTGTTGGCCCTCCGGGTGCTGCCACCACGACCACGTCTGGTGCGCTTCTGGGCCTACAACGCCGGCCACGTGCTGGGCGCCGCCATGTTCATGATCGAGATCGCCGGCGTCAAGGTGCGTCACTGCTTCTTGTGTTGGGCTCCAGGTGCTGCCACCACGACCACGTCTGGTGCGCTTCTGGGCCTACAACGCCGGCCACGTGCTGGGCGCCGCCATGTTCATGATCGAGATCGCCGGCGTCAAGGTGCGTCACTGCTTCTTGTGTTGGCCCTCCGGGTGCTGCCACCACGACCACGTCTGGTGCGCTTCTGGGCCTACAACGCCGGCCACGTGCTGGGCGCCGCCATGTTCATGATCGAGATCGCCGGCGTCAAGGTGCGTCACTGCTTCTTGTGTTGGGCTCCAGGTGCTGCCACCACGACCACGTCTGGTGCGCTTCTGGGCCTACAACGCCGGCCACGTGCTGGGCGCCGCCATGTTCATGATCGAGATCGCCGGCGTCAAGGTGCGTCACTGCTTCTTGTGTTGGCCCTCCGGGTGCTGCCACCACGACCACGTCTGGTGCGCTTCTGGGCCTACAACGCCGGCCACGTGCTGGGCGCCGCCATGTTCATGATCGAGATCGCCGGCGTCAAGGTGCGTCACTGCTTCTTGTGTTGGGCTCCAGGTGCTGCCACCACGACCACGTCTGGTGCGCTTCTGGGCCTACAACGCCGGCCACGTGCTGGGCGCCGCCATGTTCATGATCGAGATCGCCGGCGTCAAGGTGCGTCACTGCTTCTTGTGTTGGCCCTCCGGGTGCTGCCACCACGACCACGTCTGGTGCGCTTCTGGGCCTACAACGCCGGCCACGTGCTGGGCGCCGCCATGTTCATGATCGAGATCGCCGGCGTCAAGGTGCGTCACTGCTTCTTGTGTTGGGCTCCAGGTGCTGCCACCACGACCACGTCTGGTGCGCTTCTGGGCCTACAACGCCGGCCACGTGCTGGGCGCCGCCATGTTCATGATCGAGATCGCCGGCGTCAAGGTGCGTCACTGCTTCTTGTGTTGGCCCTCCGGGTGCTGCCACCACGACCACGTCTGGTGCGCTTCTGGGCCTACAACGCCGGCCACGTGCTGGGCGCCGCCATGTTCATGATCGAGATCGCCGGCGTCAAGGTGCGTCACTGCTTCTTGTGTTGGCCCTCCGGGTGCTGCCACCACGACCACGTCTGGTGCGCTTCTGGGCCTACAACGCCGGCCACGTGCTGGGCGCCGCCATGTTCATGATCGAGATCGCCGGCGTCAAGGTGCGTCACTGCTTCTTGTGTTGGGCTCCGGGTGCTGCCACCACGACCACGTCTGGTGCGCTTCTGGGCCTACAACGCCGGCCACGTGCTGGGCGCCGCCATGTTCATGATCGAGATCGCCGGCGTCAAGGTGCGTCACTGCTTCTTGTGTTGGGCTCCAGGTGCTGCCACCACGACCACGTCTGGTGCGCTTCTGGGCCTACAACGCCGGCCACGTGCTGGGCGCCGCCATGTTCATGATCGAGATCGCCGGCGTCAAGGTGCGTCACTGCTTCTTGTGTTGGCCCTCCGGGTGCTGCCACCACGACCACGTCTGGTGCGCTTCTGGGCCTACAACGCCGGCCACGTGCTGGGCGCCGCCATGTTCATGATCGAGATCGCCGGCGTCAAGGTGCCGCCTTGCTTCTTGTGTCGGCCCTGCAGGTGCTGCCACCACGACCACGTCTGGGCGTTCGTGCATTCCTAGTGAGTCTCCCCACCGTGCCTCGTCGGTCCCGGCTGTTATCATGTACACCTGATAGCGATCGTTACTCATAGTAGGGAATATATCTGCCAGTAACGCTTACCTTGAAATAGAAAAAAATAAAAATAAAAATTGCATGTATTTAGAATAAAAAAGGGCATGGGTTCATAAGCCCGTGGATGTATATGACTTGTAATAAAAAAAAAAAGAAAAAAAAAGAAAAAGAAAAAAAAAAAAAAAAATCTGCCAACCCCCATTGGAGCAGCGTGGTTGATTAGGCTCTGATCCTTCTCCTACATGGGGTAAGAGGCCTATGCCCAGTAGTGGGTTTACAGGCTGAAGCGAAGGTGCCTTCATATGTCGAACAGCGTCCTACTGGAAATATGACAAGATTGCTACACATTATTATGACCTATTAGTAGTAGAATCGCTTTTGACATTAAGGTGGATAAATGAAAAGATCAAACACAGCGCTATCAAGCCGGCGTTAAGGTAACTCACATACTTCACAGAAGATCACAGCTAAATAGTGCTGTTTTCGAGCAATGTTGTGTTCCTGTTGTGAGTAAGGTGACCAGAGCTCTTGGGGGGAACGGGGATTGGGTCGGCAACGCGCTTGCGATGCTTCTGGTGTTGCGACGTCTATAAGCTACGGTAATCGCTTACCATCAGGTGAGCCGTACGCTTCTTTGTCGACCTCGTTATATAAAGAAAAAAAAAAACACTCCAATCGCATCCACTGACCTCACTCACTCACTTCCCACCTTGATTCACCTCCCTGACCTTTATTATCTCCACCTTTAAAATAGAACTTTTATTGACTGTTCATATTTTTTTAAAACATTTTTGTCTATTTTTAGTAAATCTTTCTCTATCTCAATCTCAATATCTACTAAACCAATTTTGATAAAATTTTATTACAAGATTACAAATCTTAACTTAATCTTGTATGATATCAAAATAATCCTATCATTACTTTTCCTATAATAAGACGAGACCTTTCAGGCCTTTCTTTCCTTCCGGTAAGTTCAGTTCAGTTCCTCTCAAAGTATAAATTATTCTTCAGGTTTTGTATACCGGTGACTTCTCTCGACAAGAAGACAGACATTTGATGGCAGCAGAAATCCCTACAGTGCATCCCGATGTACTTATTACTGTAAGTTTTGTTTTAAATAATTTATTTCACGATCCTACTTAAATATAATAATAATTTTGTGTGCATATCGGGTAGGTCTGGGAATCGGCCAACATAATTTATACATTTTTCATACCCTTAAGTTATGACTCGTTAGCTCAGTGGTTAGAGCACCGATAATCCAATTGCATACCCTTAAGTTATAAGGATTAAGGGGGTTAAATAACATACATATATGACAAAACAACGTTTATTATTAACGTGTTATTATGCTACGGTTTGGCCGTGTGATTTCTGGTCGCCTGGCAATTCTAATCCAAAGTATGAACCGGCATAATCATTATACAAAAGATGACTTCGGGAAAGTCTTAACTTATTCGGTCATCCTATGACATTATGGCATATGTATTTTGCTACGGTTTGTCCTCGTAATATGTATCAGCCTGAACGTGGTATAAAACTCGAAGAAAGTCCGCGTTACTTTGGTCGTTTGGCAACACGTATCCATGTTAATGTGACGGTGACGGTCAGGAGTCGACGTACGGCACTCACATCCACGAGAAGCGCGAGGAGCGCGAGTCGCGCTTCACCGGGCTGGTGTCGGACATCGTGCAGCGCGGCGGCCGCTGCCTCATCCCCGTGTTCGCGCTGGGCCGCGCGCAGGAGCTGCTGCTCATACTGGGTGAGCTGCACGCACACGCACGCACACGCACAAAAACACATGCACACATACGCACAAACACGTACACACATGCACAACACAACGCACACGTACGCACACTCACACGCACCAAGCAAACACATACACGGACACACACACACACACACACACGCCTGCACGCACGCTCGTATGTACGCTCTCACGCACGCAAACACGCACGCACGCATGGACGAACGGACGCGCGGACGGACGAACGGACGGATGCACGCACTCACACACACTCACACACGCGCACACGCACTCACGCGCACACACACACACACACACACACACACACACACACACACACATACGCACACAGAGAGAGAGAGACACCCGGGGCTGAGGTGATACTGCTACCGGGCGCGTCTCCATCAGCGGATAGGAGAATGCTCGCCGCTCACATGAGCGGAGGGTAGGAGTGAAATAAAATAGCTCCCGCGGACAAAACACCCCAAGTTAAGACGTTAAGATACCGTGTCGAGGACTGCATGGCGTCAGGGACGTGACGTCGCAAACGGTTCCCCTGGGGCACCGGGTCCAACCCCAGGCGTATTTAGTGGCCTTACTCCAGCAACCGGGGCTCTGCTGTGAGTGGACGGAAATTTCCCTAGGTACTCGTGGGAACAAAATGATAAGTCTTAATATTAATAAAAACCAATTTGATCAAAGAAGTAACTGTGGCCAGGAGGCCCAACAAGCAAATGCAGAAGCAAGTGCGGACATGAAAAGGACGCAAGCGTGGGACCATCTTGAGAAGCTAATTGGAGAGCTCAGAGAGTTTGTCCAACCTAAAATAAACGTCCATAAGGAGATAAAAACCAAGGTGGCCAGTATTGGCAGTGCCTTCAAAAGACTAAAAATGTTGGAAGATACCCGACTTGAAGACCAGTCTCAAACTAAATTGACGCCAATAGACTCATGTATATCGCCAACACCTCGTGTGCGGAACATCACCGAGACAACCACAACGATAGACAACGAATTCGAAACTGATGTTGAGTCGATCACTGGAGAAAAACGTGATATTCGCAAAGCTAAACGGAAAGAGCGAACATCACCAGAATCGGGGAGCAAGAACGCGAAGAAAATGAAGGGAACAGGACCTACCCTACTCGCTGAAAATAAAACAAAAACACCCGACACGAAGATATCAGAGTGGCAAACAGTCAAATCCAAAAAAGAGAAGAAGCCATCTCAAAGAAAGAAGCCAAAACAATCAGTGGAGAGGCCCAATGCACTGATTGTTCGGCCAAAAGAAAAAGAGAAATATGCGGATATACTCAGTCGGATCAAGAAAGATGTTCCCGATGAGCAAGTCCGCTCAACGGTAGAAAATCCGCAGAACAGCGACTGGTGATCTGTTGGTCATCCTTACCAAAGAGAGCACAGACAAAGGTCACGGGCTGCAAAAAACCATTGCTAAGCTCCTTGGGAACGAAGCTGAAGTTATAAGTAAGGGACCGCAAAAGGAAATCGAAATACGAGACCTTGACGACACGACGACTAAACAAGATGTCCTCGAAGCCCTACAGAAAGTGGCTGGAGAAGATGACGAACTGACTCTGGATGTCATCAGATCACTGCGCAAGGCCTATGGCGGTACACAGACGGCATCAGTGACACTTGCAGCGTCAATAGCGAGGAAGGTCTTGGGGGAGCACGGCAAAATCAGAATTGGCTGGGTCAACTGCCGAATAAGAATTGTGGAGAGACCAACCAAGTGTTTTAGGTGCTGGCACTATGGACATCTTGCCGCTAAGTGTAAGAGCAACATGGACAGATCCAATCACTGCACCGGTTGCGGAGAAGAGGGACACAAAATTGTCACCTGTAAAAAAGATGCCCGATGTACCTTGTGTCTCGAAAAGGGCAACACAAAAAATTGTGCCCACATTGCTGGTAGCAGCAGATGCCCAGTCTTTCAAGAGGCACTCCAGAAGGTGAGAAAAAAGAAACACTTATGAAGGTACTGCAACTAAACCTCAATCATTGTGAGGCTGCACACGATTTGCTCATGCAGACGGTGCGAGAACTAAATCCAGACCTTGTTCTGATTTCGGAGCCGTATAGACACCTCTTAACTCAACCATGGGAAACAGACATTACCACTAAAGCTGTGATTTGGGCCTGTGGTGGATACGCTTTTCAGAGTCCTGCTAATGGCAGTGAGGCTGGTTTTGTCGTCGCGAAACTTGAGGGAATCTACTTCTACAGCTGCTATGCCCCGCCCAGCCTTTCACTCGACGAGTTCAAGAACTTTGTGCAACGGCTGACCGAAAATGCGAACCAATATTCCCCGATTGCAATCGCAGGGGACTTTAACTCCTGGGCAGTCGATTGGGGTAGTAAGGAGACAAACGCACGAGGAAAGGTACTACTGGAGGCAATGTCCAGCCTGGACGTAGTGTTACTAAACAACGGAGATAAACCTACGTTTGTCCGAGGAGAAGCGAATTCCATCGTTGACCTAACCTTCGTCTCCAGCAGTTTGGTTAAGGGAAACTGCTCTTGGGAGGTGATGGATACTTACACGGCCAGTGATCACTACGCACTATTGTGGGAAGTATCATCCGAGCAAAGCGCTGGAAGAGTACACAGGAAAACTAGGACAATTGGTTGGAAAATAAGTGCCTTCGACCTTGAAGTCTTCATGGTGGCTCTTAATAGAGAACCAATCAGTGATGGAAATGCTGAAAATATGGCAAAATATCTGATGAAAAGAATTACAGAAGCCTGCGACGCCTCCATGCCTAGGAAATGTGCTATAACCAGGCCTTCTTCGATGCATTGGTGGAACGAGGACATCGATAATCTCCGTAAAAAGTGTCTTAAGGTGAGAAGAGCAGCACAACGCTGTAGAAAAAGACCAAACTATGAGGAACTGGTGGCAGTATATAAAAAAACGCGCCAAAGATTGAACAAAGCCATCAAAGACAGCAAAAGACGATGTTGGAACGAGCTGATACTTGAGGTAGAAGACGACCCATGGGGCAGGCCGTATAAGGTGGTCATGACTCGTCTGAAGAGCCAGCCAATGCCATCGCCCACCTGTCCCAAACTCCTAGGCAAGATCGTTGCCACGCTGTTTCCCCACCAAATGCAACTACATCGTCAGATAGAGCAATATGAAACAGAAGAATTTCCACCCATTACAGAAAATGAGCTGTTCGAAGCGTGGTCTAGAGTAGGGAATACGAAAGCTCCGGGTCTAGATGGAATTCCAAATATTGCACTAAAAGCTGCCATCAAAGCAGTGCCTGGAATATTTCTTAGCGTCTATAACAATTGCCTTACAGAAGGTACATTCCCAACTATGTGGAAACAACAGAGGCTAGTTCTCCTCCCCAAAGGAAAGAAACCTCCGGAAGAACCAACATCCTATCGTCCGCTCTGCATGTTGGATACTGCTGGCAAAATACTCGAACGCATAATACACAGGAGGATCGCAGCAGCAGTCGAACCGCTACTTGCCAGCAACCAATACGGCTTTCGGAAAGGACGCTCTACCTTGGACGCAATTAGCGTCGTCGTCAATACAGCTAAGGACGCAATCGCTGGAACCAGATGGAAGGGAGGTACCAAGAAGTACTGCCTGGTAGCAACGTTAGACGTAAAAAATGCCTTCAATTCCGTCAAGTGGGATTGCATTATGAAAGCTCTTTACGAAATGAAGGTACCAGGATACTTGCGAAGGATGGTTGCAAGCTACTTTTCTGACAGGATCCTAAAATATGATACAAAGACTGGTCCGAAAACATACAAAGTCACTGGAGGAGTGCCCCAGGGCTCAGTATTAGGTCCACTTTTGTGGAATATCATGTATGACGGGTTATTAAAACTACAACTTCAAAAGAAGCCAAACTCGTGGCATATGCAGATGATGTGGCCGTAGTGGTCGTTGCAAAGCATCTCGAAGAAATTACCTTCGCTTTTGACGCTACCATCGAAAAAATTAGCCACTGGATGAACACAGTTGGACTGCAGTTAGCGGAGCACAAGACTGAGGCAGTACTCATCACTAGCAGGAAGCGGCTAGAAACCATCACACTGCAAGTCGGAGCTCATGAAATCACATCCCAGCCGTCTCTTTGGTATTTGGGCGTTATGATTGATGCCCGACTCAACTTCAAGCAGCAGGCGCAGCACGTGGGTGCCAGAGCGTCAGTGGTCAGAGCGACATTATCAAGGCTAATGCCCAACATAGGAGGCCCGAAGCAGAGAAGGAGGGCGTTACTGACGTCTGTAGTAACATCTGTACTCACCTATGGAATCCCCATCTGGGCCGATGCGCTTAAAATACAGGAAGCACGAAGAAAAATTGCACCAGTATATCGGCTGAGCGCTTTAAGAATTGCCAGTGCTTTTCGCACAGTGTCTGACGATGCTGTGAACGTTATTGCTGGGATGCTGCCAATTGAAGTACTAGCCGAAGAACTGAAAGCCCTATACCACCGTAAAATAACGACCACACTGAGCCCTGGAGAACTTGGCAAGGAGGAACGACTAAATAGCATACGACGATGGCAATTGAAGTGGGATACCAGTACAAAAGGCAGATGGACCTACCGTCTTATTCCAAAGGTTGATGTCTGGTTAAACCGTAATCATGGTGAGGTCAATTACTACCTGACACAAATGATCTCAGGACATGGGTGCTATCGGGAATACCTCTATAAATATAAGCGGGATATGTCTCCGATATGCCCATCCTGCCCAGGAGTCAGTGAAGATGCGGAGCACGTGTTCTTTGCATGTCCTCGTTTCGACCTGTTACGTAGTACCTGGTCAGAGGTCCTTACGAAGAAAATTCAGCCAGAGTCTCTGATAGAAGCTATGCTATCGTCGGAGGCAGCATGGCAGGCGACAAGCTCTTTTGCGACGGAAGTTCTTCAGGAGCTCCGTCGGTTGGAAAGAAAGCGGTCGGAAAACAAAACCCGTGACATCAGCATGACGGAAGAGCAGTAGCTGGAGCCTCCCTCCACGAAGTAATGCCTAGCGGCGGTTCCGTGGGGGAAGAGGAAGTTGACGCCAGAGGTTTCTTCCATACCTCTGGGGAAGGAAAAAAAAAAAAAAAAAAAAAAAAGAGAGAGAGAGACACACGCACACAGACACACACACACACACACAGGCACTCACATACAGACTCTAACTGAGGTAGGGCACAGCAGGGATTTCCTGCTCAAAATATGGAGCAGCCCGACTGGGGTAGTACCTCGACCTTACAGAAGATCACAGCTAAATAATACTGTTTTCAAGCAGTATTGTGTTCCTGTTGGTGAGTAAGGTGACCAGAGCTCCTGGGGGATTGGGGATTGGGTCGGCAACGCGCTTGCGATGCTTCTGGTGTTGCAGGCGTCTATAAGCTACGGTAATCGCTTACCATCAGGTGAGCCGTACGCTTGTTTGCCGACCTAGTGACATAAAAAAAAAAGACACAAACACACGCACAGACACACAGACACTCACACACACTCATCTCTATACACCGATATACACAGATATATTTGCTCTCGTACGTTTCTACGTATGTAGTTCTTTTCCTTCTCTCTCACATTAATGCAAGCAGCTCGTTCAGACTCTTATTTCATTTGATTCGTATTATCTTATCATTTTATAATCATTCGAAGCATATATCAATATTTAAAAGTCGCATCACAATCGTTTTTGACTCGTTTCTTTTTTTCAGACGAGTACTGGTCTCTCCACCCCGAACTGCAAGACATTCCTATCTACTATGCGTCATCTCTCGCTAAGAAGTGTATGGCGGTATACCAGACTTACGTGAACGCTATGAATGATCGCATCCGGCGGCAAATAGCCGTCAACAACCCGTTCGTGTTCCGGCATATATCCAACTTGAAGGTAAGTAGTAAATCTATAAATACAATCACACACGGACTCACTCATGTGTAAACACGTACACGCGTACACAAACCACATGAGATGCGTAAGACCTTATGTTTATAGTGTACGAACATAAGCACGCGCATGTACATAATATACATTATGCACATTGTACATACTTAAATATGCGAGACGGTTAGGAGGTTATTAGTATTAAATAAACGAACACACGCGCACATACGGCGCGTAGTAGCTAGTGTGGGTACTGGGTTAACACACACACACACACGCACACGCATGCAGAAGTACGAGTAAGTATATTCTCGATAAGTGAATTGGAGTGACTGTATTCTAAATGGTCTATTAGTATGCTGGAACTCTAGTAGCGCCTCTTTTTGAAACTCAATTTAGATTTTTGCAGTAGTGTCTAAATGTGAAGGACAATATAAGTTACTCTTGAAAGGCTCGTACTATTTCCGGTATAAGGCCAGTTTCATACAGGATTTCTTTATTAGAATTGATTGCATTTATTATAATGTTTCGCAGTTTTCCTGAATAAATATATAATTCAAGTCAAACGTCAATCATACGAACAAAATTCTAGCTCTGTTATGTTAATAGTCTAGCGGGTACCCCCAACATTGTCTGCGTTACATAATGTGTCTGCAAAAAGACCTACGATTTCATTACGTTGTTTATAGAATAATAATTCCACTTCTGACGGCGTATTAATACTAATCTTAAATCAGATTTCAAATTTGCGTAACGCAGGAATTTATTTCTCACATATAGAAAGACAGACAAAAATGATGAAAAATCTTGTTTGATCACATCTTACCGACACATACAGACATAGAAGTAGTAGATGTGAACACTAGCTATTCTAATATGCGAGTTATTTTAAATGTAATAAAAAACAAAAACAATAAAATGTAAATTTTTATTTAAAATAAATAATACTTTAAAATGTTAGCTCTTTATAGCGTTCTCTTCGCCGACCGAAAATACGTCGATTTCGGGCTTAACCTTATCATAAAGGTGTGGGAACGCGCCTTCCGCATTATACTTCTTCCTGACGAACTCGTAAAGCGTTAAATCGAACATATCTTCAAATTCATTTCTCGTCATAAATATGTCCGCGTACAAAAACGAGTAACCTCCAACATCGCGAGTAAACTTTTCCATATCCCGCATTGCATTCACAGGGTTATAGGGTTTCTTGTCCTTAACTTTTCCCGGGACGCCGTAAACGCCCAAATCGTTGTACATTGCGTAATTTGTCTTCGGTACCAAGTATTTGTTCTGGGGCCGCCCTAACTGACCGGACAATGAACCGTGATCGATGATTTTACACGGATATACCAGTAATGGAAACTTCTCGAACAGTTTGCTAGCGATGGCGATTTGCTTTTCCAATTCCTGTATCGGTAGTACGATGTCTTGGAACACTTGCTTCGTGAAAGTGTAAGCTCGAACGCCTGGCGTTGTGGTGAATTTTAAGAAAGCGGGCTTAGGAGGTAATAACCACCCGAAAAAGAATCGGAACAGTGGATTATTTCCGAAAGATATCATATCTTCAACGACCCAAAAAATAGGTCTGTTATGGCGTAGCAGATAGTCCCTCAATGGGATAAGTTCAACGCCTTCGCCCTTTTCGAGGAAAGATTCGACATGTTTGTAAAACCATGGCTTATACCATCTCGAACAATGGTTTACTGTGATATTTCTATCGTAATCAGAATAATCTCCTGTCATGATAACTGCCTTGTCTTTGCTGAATATGGTACCCTCTATATAGTCGGGGTGGTAGCTCGGAGTAGCCTCATTGGCTCCCGACAGATCTCGTAACATGTCACAATATTTCTTTTGGTCCTCGACTGGGATGTAATTTATTTTGATGTAAGGTTTAATTTTGACAATTTTCAAAGTCAAAGCGACGAGGAAGCCCAAACTACCGTGCGACCAGGGCAGGGCTCTATAGAGGTCTGAGTGTTCGTTTTCCGCTGTTGCGGTTACTAAGGACCCGTCGCCTAGAACTACCTCGTAGCTTGTTATCGTTTCGTGGTAGAGACCTGCTTTGTGAGAGTGGGTTGACATGCCCGTTCCGAAAGCGAGACCTGTAATAAACAATTTAGTAATTTAACTTTTGATACTTGATAACTTTTGATATTTTATTGGGTGTTCCCTGCTGGGTGGTACTATACGAGTATATCTTTTATCATATTTACTGAATTATTATATTCTTATTAGACCTCAAAAATTGTTGCGTGTAAAAAAAAATCGCTTAATATTCTGAAATACTGACTTATGACAAAACAAAAAAAAAATCACTTGCCTAGAGAACATCTTTGGTTTTTTCGTCGGTGGAAAAAGCTTTAGCGTGATTAAATATATATTACATTGAAGAAATATATTTCTAATTTTATTCTATTCGCTTCAGCCTGTAATATCCCGCAACTGGGCATAGGCCTCTTTCCCCGTGTAGGAGAAGGATCAGAGCTTAATCCACCTCCTGCTCCAATGCGGGTTTATTCTATTCGAATTGTAAAAAATCTAACAAACGTACCTCCCAAAGTGGCATCAGTTAGTTCAATAGTAACAGCCAGCGAGTACCCTCTTGGTATCAAGTACTCGGTGATGTCTCCTATCGTCACCATGGGTTCAACTCTGACCGTCATCGCTTTCTCATCAAGTTCTAAAATATCATAGAGCGGTATGGCAACTTTATGGTGTAAGTGCTTTTGGAAGAAAGTGGTAGAAAGCGACAGCCAGTTGGGTCGAGATGTGCATAAGAGTCGGCGATTTTTTGTTGGAATTTTGTTCCATTTTTGGACCTGTAATGGGAAACTGAATTTTTAATAATGTCACAATTAACCACTGTAAGAGGTCGAATGTTTTAAAGCAGTAGTAATTTATCATCGTTTCTAGTTTTAGGCTGTGTGGTTACGGCAGCAAAGAATTTAGCCACCCCCTCTCTTCCCGTGGGTGTCGTAAGAGGCGATTAAGGGATAACAGTTCCACTACCACCTTGGAACTTAAAAAGCCGACCGATGGCGGGATAACCATCCAACTGCTAGCTTTGAAATACACAGGCCGAAGACGGGCAGCAGCGTCTTCGGTGCGACAAAGCCAGCTCTGCGGTCACCAACCAGGCGGGTTGCATTGCCCAGCGTGGTGATATGGGCAACACACATGAGTTCACGCCATTTTTGGCGCGAACTTGTCCAGCAGTGGACTGCGATAGGCTGATGTGTGTGTGTGTTCTAGTTTTTGTTAGACTTAGTTATGGGCAGAGTTTAGTTTAGACGTTTCGTAAGATTCAATATAACTTTTGATAGGAATTTTACTAACGTTTACTAATTATTTATGAAATTATTACAAACAAGCGAGGGAAAGAAATTTATTATACAGTTGAAGAGACGGATGCTATAAATATTTCGGTGATATTGAGATTTTTTGGAACCCTATTACATGTTATGGTACTAGGACATATTTAGCGACAGATTGGCGCAATGGTCATTATAACTGGCTTATAGGGTCAGCATCGTTTCATCAACGATGAATTAATGAAATATGTTTATATGAGCCCTACAGGTGTTTGTGTAATCTTAGCGTTTGCGTATAGTTTTGTGTATGAATGAAGACGCAAAGGATCTGATTTACACTCCACTGAAGACAGTTAAATGTGGATCTACTTACTGCTGATTGAATCTTCCTCACGGCGCTGTCATGTCTCTCCGGATCGCTGTTAAGTTTCCGCACGTACGCTCTGAGACGTAGAAACAAGGCGAACAAAAAGCTGGCGGGCAGACAGAACGCACACACTACAAACTCGCGATGATCTTCCAACCATTGTATTAGACGATTCTTTAGTTTCGTCGGAATCATTTTCGACCGATCCAAAACTTAGTTTAATCTGTAAATAATATTCTTATTATTAAAACATTAATTTAAATTTTAGTTTATAAGTACTTCAAGTGTTATAGATAAAGCAAAGAATATAATTTTCTGGTATTCATTTACTGCTCATAGTATATCCAGAGTAATAATTACGGCAACGGCAAATAGATCAATTTAACTTGTTTAAATATAAATAGTATTAAACTTTTTGACGTTATTTAACTGAGGTAGGGCGTAGCAGGAAATGTTTGCTCAAAATCTGGAGCAGCCCGAGTGAGTAAGTACCTCGACCTTCCAGAACAAAACAGCTAAATAATACAGCTATATAATACACTACAGTGTTGGGTTCCTGTTGTAAGGTAACTAGAGCTCCTGGGGTGATTGGGGTAGGATCAGCAACGCGCTTGCGATGCTTCTGGTGTCGCAGGCGTCTATAAGCTACGGTAATCGCTTACCATCAGGTGAGCCGTAAGCTTGTTTGCCGATCTAGTTAAATATAAAAAAAATCAAAACAAAGCCAATTTTATCACAAATAATAAACAATAACAAAACAAAAGCATAAAACTTCCAACTTTTAGTTACTAACCTAAAAACAGCAGCTCACCTTGCCCTTGCATTGGAACGAAATGAAATAAAATCGTTTGTGATAAACAATTAATTGAGATAGCGACAAGATAGGGCACAGCTGCGCGAAAATCGTAGCACTTGTTATCTACTAATTGTCTATTAAATGTCGGTAAATATTTATAAGTTTATTATCTAATTCGTTTTATAAAGTTTATAGCCGGATTTCGTAATATCGATCTGGGATAGCTTTATCTGACATTGAGAAATATATATCATAGTATATTTATTTACCTTTTGAGGTGTATTGCCTGCCTAAAAAACAAAAAAATAAAGTAAGTGTTGGTTAAATTCTTACATTATATTAAATCATATGCAATGACTGATTTTTGTATTATCTGTAGTTTTTAGTCACTGTTAAAAACTTTAAATTTTGAATAGAAATTAAAAGCGAAATTATGTGTTTTCATTAAAATTATTTACTATCATTTTTGTCATATTTTGTAGTTAAAAATTCTTAAAAAAATTGCGTTTAAATATGTACGTAAAATGAAACGTTGCTGGTCTTAAACCAACCTAGTGTTAAGAAATCATCGATAGTTTTTTTATGGAAACTATGTTCGTTATCTTAATCGATAGTCAGCAAGAATATATTAATATTAATACTTATTCTACGTCTGTTTTTAGTTTGTAATGTTTAATGTGATGAGTCATGTATTTCTTATTTTATGTTCCTATCCGAAAAATCTTGTTTTTTAAGTAATTTTAATATCGGCTTTCAAGAGCAAGCAATTATCTTTAAAATTGAGATATAATTTTTGCGAAGTAATTGTGAGTTTTTTTTATCTAAAAAGGGAGGCAAGCAAGGGTTAAAAACGTTAGCGTATTAATATATATGATTACACTACCTATAGTTTATTTTCATCAATCTATATTTAAAAAAATCGTAGTAAAATGTTTTTTAGGTTTTATCAGAGATTTATAGACTATGACTTAAGAACAAAAGTAAAGCGTGACAATGTTTTTATCTTTTAAGGATTGACTTAACAACATCATACACTCAAATAGAGTACCTTTTTTTCTACATAATTAAGTAAATCAATTAAACATTATTTTACTGAAACAAGTTTTTTATTTTATTTTATACCTAGTTAATGTGGGTGGGAGATGGGGTAGAGGGAGTCTCTTAGTACCGCGGCTTGGGACGACGCCGACGTCGAAGTTGGGTGTGTGCTAGTGCGTGCGTGAGAGCAGGCGTACGCGTGTATGTGTTTGTCTGTTTGTATGATTCTTATTTCCTACATAATAGGTGCTAACTTGTGTGATAGATATAAACATAATGCTTTGTCTGTAAAATAACTATGTAAAAAATGTCTAAATTGCAATATTGTTTAACCAGGGTATAGATCACTTTGAAGACATAGGTCCATGTGTGATCATGGCGTCGCCGGGTATGATGCAATCTGGTCTATCCAGGGAGCTCTTCGAGTCCTGGTGTACCGACCCCAAGAATGGAGTTATTATAGCTGGTACGTTATCTTATTGTCTATTTATCGATATAAAATATAGCGTGAAATAACAAATATTTGAAACAATGCGTTCCCATTTTTTTTTTTTTATATTCCAAATTGTGAGGATTGCCATGATCTTGAATTGAAATTTGAAATAAATATCTTTTGAGTGTTTTTTTTTTTACAAATTTAAAGCACACCTTAATATTTCATTAAAAATGGTTGCATTATTTACATGTTGTTAGTCGTTTTCATCAGTAATACTTTTTGACATTTTTTAAAAATTGATTAAGACCTCTATGCCGCTTTATTCTTATTCATGTCCTTTTTCTAAGGGTTGTCTGGAAGAGATCGTTCTTCAGCAATAAGACCGTCTTTTGTACATTTCTTTTTTTTTGTTATTATTATTATTATTTCTTGTTAGTTTCTTTTTCTTTTCTGTTACATTTATTGTTTCTGGTTGTACAATAAAGTATATTTGTACTTGTATTATTTTTTTTTAACTTTTGTTAGCTCCTAGAAAAATACAATAAATCTTGGAGTCCGAATACTAAAAACGAGAACTTAAAATGGTGAATAATAAGGTTAACCATGTAACAATACTATCGACTACACATCGTGAGGTTAACGGTATATAAGGTGAAAAGTATATTTTTTTACCAACAGGTTATTGTGTGGAGGGAACGTTAGCTAAGACAATCTTGTCGGAGCCCGAAGAGATCACGTCGATGTCGGGTCAGAAGCTTCCGCTCAAGATGTCCGTGGACTACATCTCGTTCTCAGCTCACACGGACTATCAACAGACTTCTGAGTTCATTAACATCCTGAAACCACCCCATGTCGTGAGTGATTTCTAAATGTTGTACTGCTATTATGACTCGGAATTTTTCCAATGGTTTAGTCCATAGAGAAAACATAAAACGACACTTTGGCGCAGCGGTCACAACACCCGTCTGGCTGTTGCGCTGGCGGTCGCGGGTTCGATCCCCGCTCATTAAAGACATTTGTATTGGCCAGACGTTTCCGGACCCCCGCCACAAGAGAAAATCCTACTGGGAGCCGTTGAGTATGAAGTGTGAAGCGTTTATAATATGACATGTCATAGTATACCATTTGACAGATTTGGGTTCCCACCCAAATCCACGGTGAAGTGACCATTTACATACATCAAAAAGTAATACATTTTCTCCACTTCTCAATCCAAGTCAGTCTCAAACCTCGTGCCCCAAACCATCCTTTCATCGTTCATTTATAGGTTTATGCAGAACTACCATTTCAGAGTAGCTCGTATATTTAGTAGTATAAAGTTTAAAAAAGGGTTAAGAATTTTTCACGTAGAACGTGATCTATTACACTTACAGGACTCCCCATTTGACGAACTGCAGTTAGCAGTGGAAAGCCTTAAATAGGCTGTTCGATTGTTCTCAATTTTTTCTTCATTTAATTTTAGCACAGTTTTTAATGCATTGGCTTTTTATGCTCAAGAATCGTATGTATGAAAGGTCACATCAGCAATTGATGTAGAGCGATATCTAGCGAAGGCATATTGTTCATTACGAAAAAAAACTATTAATATTAAAATGAGATAAGTAGAGGATAAAGTGTGACATCAAGCAAGAGCTCTAGTCTTCACTATAAGTGGAGTCAAAGGCAAGTTTCAGTCGCCTGCTAAATTTTTGATCTGACTTGAGATCTCAGGATCCTCTATTATGTGATGTTTTTAGCAACTTTCTACCCCGTATGTGATATGCGGTGAGGTTATAGAATACTCCTCACCCATATTATTCTTAAATACAGGAATAATCTGAATAAATTTTAGTAAAGTAATACAAATTTGCAGGGTTTTGTAATAGGTTGGTTTGAATATGGTCGAATCGTGTAATTACCGAAATCATACGTGATATCATTTTAAAATCTCCCTAACTCTTTCTAACATTTCGTCACTTTATCCAAACCCCGTCGCTCCTTTCGAACCTCACATGATTAATGGACGATCCCAAAGAGTTCTGGTCTGCACTTCGATAGAGGTCATATATGGTTTTAGTCGTATACGAAGTATTTGATAGACTATCGGATTTGAGATCTCAAGTAATGCGTTCCGCGTCCAGGTGCTGGTGCACGGCGAACAGAACGAGATGTCGCGGCTGAAGGCGGCGCTGCAGCGCGAGCACCGCGGCCGCCTGCAGCTGCACACGCCGCGCAACACGCAGCTGCTGTCGCTCATCTTCCGCGGCGACCGCACCGCCAAGGTACTGAGTGCAGGTGCGGGTGGGGTGCAGGTGCAGGTGCGAGGCGAACAGAACGAGCACCGCGCACCACGCAGCTGCTGTCGCTCACCTTCCGCGGCGACCGCACCGCCAAGGTACTGACTGCAGGTGCGGGTGCGGGAGCAGGTGCAGGTGCGAGGCGAACAGAACGAGCACCGCGCACCACGCAGCTGCTGTCGCTCACCTTCCGCGGCGACCGCACCGCCAAGGTACTGAGTGCAGGTGCGGGTGCGGGAGCAGGTGCAGGTGCGAGGCGAACAGAACGAGCACCGCGCAAAGACCGCAAGAATTTGTTTACGTTATATTTGTGGAAATTCAATAACGTAATATATAATGATATAAATAATATAATAAATAGTATAATGAGGTTTGTTATTTCACAATCGTATCTTTAGTGCTACAAGACAAATATATATATATATATATATATATATATATATATATATATATATATATATATATATCTATATCTATATCAAAATGATGAAAAAAAAAAGTATTTCGACCTGTACACTGTTTTGTACTAAGTACTAATAGTACTAATAAGGTGGATTAGTACATTTTTCGATTTGTACGAATAGAATGCGCACCTGACCACGTCCGATTAAGCCCAAGACTAATAGAAATATATTTAATTTGTAGGTGATGGGATCGCTGGCTATGGAGCCGCCGGTGCCGGGACGACCGCTGCAGGGTATTTTGGTGAAGAGGAACTTCAATTACCACATCTTGGCTCCTTCAGATCTCAATAGTAAGTTGAAACAGAAATAAAACCAATATGCGTAGACGAAGATGTGTAATTCTGTTAAATTTCGGTACTAATGTACAAGTTATTGGTGGGGGTTCGTAATATATAACTAAACGCTTCACGATCTACGGTCCTCAGTAGGATTTTTCTAGTGCTGGGGGTTCAGAAATACACAATACATAAACACAAATGCCCAGATCATTCTGTGGTCTGTATGGCCAATCTAGTGCTCAACGCGTCGCTAATAACTTAGGAATGATGCAGAAATGTCCTGCTCAAAATCTGGAGCAGTTCGACTGAGAAGTTACTCGACCTTACGGAATAATACCTTTTAAGCAGTGTTCTATTCCTGTGGTGAGTGAGGTGGGCAGAGAGGTGGGGAGGGGATCGAGCTCACGGATGCCCCGCGCTGTTTCAGAGTACACGGAGCTGTCGCAGTCGGGCGTGCAGCAGCGCGTGTGCGCGCACTTCCCGGGCGGCGCGGCGCAGCTGCGGCACGCCGTGCTGCGCGTGGCGGCGCCCGTGGCCTTCCTCAGCGAGGCGCGCTGGCGCCTGTACGGCTGCCTCGACCTGGCGCTCGACCTGCCGCTCGTCACGCTCGAGGTGAGCCCGCGTGTGCGCGCACTTCCCCGGCGGCACGCCATGCTGCGCGTGGCGGCGCCCGTGGCCTTCCTCACCTTCCGCGGCGACCGCACCGCCAAGGTACTGAGTGCAGGTGCGGGTGCGGGAGCAGGTGCAGGTGCGAGGCGAACAGAACGAGCACCGCGCAACACGCAGCTGCTGTCGCTCACCTTCCGCGGCGACCGCACCGCCAAGGTACTGAGTGCAGGTGCGGGTGCGGGAGCAGGTGCAGGTGCGAGGCGAACAGAACGAGCACCGCGCAACACGCAGCTGCTGTCGCTCACCTTCCGCGGCGACCGCACCGCCAAGGTACTGAGTGCAGGTGCGGGTGCGGGAGCAGGTGCAGGTGCGAGGCGAACAGAACGAGCACCGCGCAACACGCAGCTGCTGTCGCTCACCTTCCGCGGCGACCGCACCGCCAAGGTACTGAGTGCAGGTGCGGGTGCGGGAGCAGGTGCAGGTGCGAGGCGAACAGAACGAGCACCGCGCAACACGCAGCTGCTGTCGCTCACCTTCCGCGGCGACCGCACCGCCAAGGTACTGAGTGCAGGTGCGGGTGCGGGTGCAGGTGCAGGTGCGAGGCGAACAGAACGAGCACCGCGCAACACGCAGCTGCTGTCGCTCACCTTGTCACGCTCGAGGTGAGCCCGGCCTGAGCACGGTCGGGAGCGCGGGGCACAAACAATACTCGGTGTAGTCTCTGGTGATTTGGTCGGTTGAATATTCCTAATCGGTGATAGCTCCACTTTGATTGTAGTTAATTATTTCTTTATAAACAACTTTAATTGCAGCCTATTGGAGTAAAATAATTTTTGATTTTTATTTTTGTAGAGTGAGCCGTTTCACTTGCTCCAGAGGCGCTAAACCTTTTGTACTATTAGCATTTTTATCTAGTATCTCGATTAAAACTCGTTTTTATTGTCTTTAGGACCTATGATTGAACGGCCACCACCACTACTAAACGCATTTTAATGGATAACGTTTTTTAATGGATATAAATCAAGTCAAAATTGGGCAGACTAGACTTAGTAAACAATAGTGGTGTCTGGCAGTATTGAACTGTGTATATCGGTGTCCTCAGTGGCAGGCGCAGCCGGTGGCCGACATGTTCGCGGACGCGGTGCTGGCGGCGCTGCTGGGCGCTTCGGCCACCGCGCCCGCACACCCGCCACTAGCTCCGAAACTCGACCGCATGCACTTTAAGGTACCTATTTTTAACCGACTTCAAAAAAAGGAGGAGGTTGCTCAATTCGTCCGTACACATATCTAATATATAAAATTCTCGTGTCGCGGTGTTTGTGGTTAAACTCCTCCGAAACGGCTTCACCGATTCTCATGAAATTTTGTGTGCATATTGGGTAGGTCTGAGAATCGAACAACGTCTATTTTTCATCCCCCTAAATGTTAGTCCACCCCTAATTTTTTTTTAATTTTTAGATAAATTATTTTTTATTTTATTATGATTTGGCGTTGAAAAATACATACAATCCTAAATTTTCACCCTTCTACCACCAACCACTATTTTTAAATAGCGTTTAGTGGCAAGACAACGTTTGCAGAGTCAGCTAGTATATATATATTATGTTTGTTCGGGGATAACTCCGTCGTTTATGAACCGATTTTGATAATTCTTTTTTTTGTTGGAAAGGAGATATCCCTAGTTTGGGTGATGATAACGTAACCAGGATCTGAAGATAGGATCCCAGAGAAATTGAGGGAAACTCGAAAATCCGAATAACTTTTTACTGGTTGTACCGATTTTGATGATTTTTAATTTAATCGAAAGCCAATGTTTATCATGTGGTCACATTTAAATTTCATCGAGATCTGATTACAACTTTTTGAGTAATCTTTGATAATGCATATTTACTTGACAATGTTTTTGTCTACCTACGTTGTATTATTTGTCGATATAATTGAAGTCGATTTTTTTTCGTTTGCCTGCAAACACAATTATATTATATAGCTGGCAAAACAACGTACGGCCCACCTGTAACACCAGGGGCATTGCAAGCGCGTAGTAAACCCCGACCCAATACAATACACATTATTGAGATAACTGAAAAACTACTCATCACATCTCACTCAAAATAGGACCACATGATAAACACCAGCTTTCGAATACAAAGGGAATTAATTGTAAAAATCAGTACACCCATAACGTTACCCACACATTAATAAAAAATAGTCAAATTAATAATCTCCTAAAAACTAAAAAAATGAAGACTTGATGAACTACGACTGTTAATTGTTATATTGTCACACCAACCTCTGCCATCTCAGATCTATTGTAAACATTAAAGGATCTTGTATTTTGAGGTCTTGTTTTTATCCTCAGCAGCTACAGCTACTCTGTAGTTTGTAACTAATTATTATGTAACATATTTTTGTATCTATATTCGCAATAAAATGAATTTGATTTCGAATTCACTAAATACTATATAATGTTACTTCTAAAGTTCTTTCCAATCCAACCCATTTTGATTCTGCAAAATTCAGAATAAAAAATTGGTTGCCTGTAAAGTCGGTATACGGGCGAAAGTTTTACGTGACAACGACTTTGAGTGGTAAAATAATTTTAATGTGAATATTCATTCGTATAGTAGGAAGAAGGATGAAATAATAGTAACAATTTAAAACATTTATTTATACAAAGAATTATATTTATAACATTAATTTATACAAAGAATCTCGCACTGAATTTCATTCACTTTTTATGTCTGTCTCTCTCGCTCTTAGGCGGGCTAACCATGCCCGCGTGCCTCTCACTCGCTCTCATTGTGAGCGCATAACGTGAGCGGAGCGTAACGCAGTTTCTTGAAGTGTCACCCGGCAAACCAATTTATAAGACGTTGTCACGTCAAAAGTATTTCTCAAATCAAATTGTAGAAATAAAATGTTAATGTATGATGTTCCAGGAGTGCGTGATCGAGATGTTCCAGGAGATGTTCGGCGAGGACGCCGTGCCCAAGATGTTCAAGGGTGACAAGTTGTATGTGGAGGTGGCGGGCAAGAAAGCTCATGTAGATCTTCTGGCTATAGTGAGTCTCTTGTATTCTTGTATATAGTATGGCGTGTTATGGGCAACAAGCTGTGTGATGTTCTATGTTGAACAGACTTGAGGAGTAACTTTTTAGTAGTGTATATAGAAATTTAAGATGTTCAAGGGTGATAATATACGTGGATGTGGTGGACAAGCAGGCTCATGTGGACCTACTGGACATTGTTAGTATCTCTAGTTACTGTGACATGTTCCGGGCAACAAGCTGTAAAATGCTCTATGTTGAACAGGGTGGAGGGGAGTAATCCTGTCCAGCAATATGGATAAAGATGATAAATTTTTAAAAAAAAATTATATTCAAATATTGTAGGCAGTTTTCTAGATATTATTTCTGCTTATGATAATGTTGTTCTTCCGCTAGTTAAGCATAAATGCTACTCCGCTAGAGTTAGATAAGTATTGCTCCTATGAATAAACATGTGATAGCCTATATGTGATAGATAGAAAGAACCTGTAATATTTCATCACGTGGCAGATCTCTAGCTACTAAACACCTGCATTTTTTCCCTCCCTAATTTTAGTAACTTGACAGGAGAACTTGATTTCGAATATTTGAATAAAATAATACTAATATTTCGCTCCACAAATAAATGTTCTCTCATTAACCTCTTAAACTGCTTAAACAGGACAAATCCGGCTAACTCCCGGCCGCTGCTGGAGTATGTTGCTAAATTTATGTGCGTATATTGATTACAATGATCATCAACGAACAGGAGGTGACATGTCCCGAAGACGAAGGGTTAGAGCGAAGCGCGCAGGCGGCGCTCAGTAAGCTGTACGCGGCGCTGGCCCCCGTGCGGCCGCCGCCTGTACCTGCCGACGAGCCCGGCCTGGAACCGGCACCTGCACCTGCACCTGTACCTCCGCCTGCACCTGTACCTGCACCCGAGACCGCCTGACCGCACGCGACCCCGTGGGACGAGCCCGAGTGATCGTGATGAACTGTATTAAGAACTAATTAGTGATGTGTTGTGTATGGACTTATTTGTCTTTTATAAAAGATCTAATAATGTTGTGTAGCACTTGGACTTACCTAAAGTTTGGGTAGATGAGATGAGATGGGAGTTTATTGTAATACTTAAAATGTGTAAGTGTTATTTTTATAAGTGTAATAAATTATGAGTGTAGAGTGTAATTAATTAAAAATGGTTTTAGTTTTATTTGCGATTTTTTGAGATTATTATTTTTCTACATCTTTCAGTTCCATATTACAAGGTTCGAAGTAAATATTTTTTTTTTAAATTTGTTTGTAAACATTCATTAAAATGGTAAAGATCTAATGTGTTATGGAGTGAAGAAAAAATACAAATTATACAAAAAACTATTTATTTACAACTATGTATAATTAACAGTCTTACGCAGTAGTATTTAAATACACAAACTGTAATATTCAGTTCAATCATTTGAATTAGTTATTTTGAATTTTGAGTTACAGTTTGTACTAATACTAAATAATTCTGTTTTTTTTTTAATGTAAAACTTCCAAGGGGTACTGACACGTGGTAACCCAATTTTAGTGACGATAGTGTTGCCATTTAAAATTTTTTAATAAACTTAGGTCTACTGCAGTACAACGTCATTATATTGTCGAAGACTGCAAATTAAGCACATTTTAATTTTTCAATTGGATTAATGTCATTTGTGTACTACATATACTACAAGAGACGGTTCCAGGGCGCAGTGCAACAAATAGTATCGTCTCATTTTACGACTAGGTCAGCAAACAGGTTAACAACCAAACCGACGGTAGGCGGTTACCGTAGCCTATAACACGAGCAGCACCAGACGGCGACCAGCAGCCCGGGCCAGCCCAGTCGCCACAGCGGCCGGCTAGTTCTGGGAGTGCTAGTTCTTGGAGTAGCGCTTCCAGAAGCGCTTGACGTCGTCGTGCGCGGCGCGCGTGAGCACCAGCGTGCGCGCGCGCTCGCTGCTCCACGTGAGGAAGCCGGCGCGCGCCGCGTACTCGCGCAGCACGGCGTACTCCGCCTGGGGGGGGGGGGGGCATCATACATCACGAAACAACATACAGCTGGGGGTGTGACGGAGGCAATATGACTTAGCTGTAGTCGGTGTGACGTAACTATCAATTGATAATATAAATCACGTAAACATCATCAATTAGCTTTCCAACTTGAACTTTGTCGTTATCGATATACCTTATAAAAAATAATATAATTTACATGTACAGACTCATCTTGCTTTTTAATTTTTTAATTTTAATTATTGTAATATTGATTGAATTTTAGTATTGAATTTGGTGATCATTTTAATTTTGGGTTTGATTGAATTTTAGTATATAGATTTTGATGTTAGTGTTATTTTTATTGATTTTTGACTTGGTATAATTTGTTTGGTCACAATTGTTGGAACTAACATAGTTTAGGAAAAAATGTAACTAACAAAAATATGGACATATGTCTGAAATAAATTATTATTATTTACGTTTGGTTTGCAAGATTTAACTTAAATCGTGACCACCAATGTAACTTTCCACTTACCCACCCAAAATAATTTTCCGCTTCTATTAGTAATAAAACTCACCTGAGACAGAAACTGATTGTAAACGATGCCCTCGGTATATGTGAACCGGTTTCTCTCACTCTCCCATAGCTGTATCTGGTCTACAACAGTGGGAGGTAGTACTGATGTCGTGCGGATGCCGCCCGTCTCTGACTTCAGCATCTGTTGACGTATGTTTTTAAATTTCATTTTTATTTGATTAGGTGGAAAAAATAATAAAATATTTAAGTTTACTTTGGATTTACTTTAGGTGTAGGCGGTGTGACGTAGATGTAGGTAGTGTGACGTAGGTGTGTAGGTAGTGTGACATAGATGTAGGTAGTGTGACGTAGATGTAGGTAGTGTGACGTAGGTGTAGGTGGTGTAACGTAGGTGTAGGTAATGTGACGTAGGTGTAGGTGGTGTGACGTAGGTGCAGGCAGCGAGACGCGGATGCAAGTGGTGTGACTTAGGTGTAGGTGGTGTGACTTAGGTGTAGGTGGTGTGACGTAGGTGTAGGTAGTGTGATTTAGGTGTAGATGTGTGACGCAGATACCTGCGGGTGCGAGTGCTGCTCGAGGTAGCGAATGATCTGCTGCGCCGAGATGCCGCCGCGCAGCGCCGCGCGGACTGACTCCCGTGTGAGCACGCCCACCACCACATCTGGAAACCTACGACACATATTTTTTTAATCCTTTAAAGGTGGTAAACTAGTATATGTTCCACCTGATGGTAAGCGACCCTAGCTCACCTCAAGAGCTTTGCCACCTTACTTAATATAAGGACACAACACTACTCGAGAGCAGAAATTTATTTAGCTGTGTAATCTTCTGTAAGGTTGAGGTACTTTCCGTCTACCTGCTACAGATTTTGAGTTGGATACTTCCTACTTTGGGCGGGAAACTGCCGTGCCCTAACACTATATAAACAGTACCTGTAGATGAGCTCGGTGAACAGGCCCAGCAGCGCCACCTGCAGGCTGGTCTGCGTGTAGGCGTACACGCGGTAGTTTGTCTCGACGATGATGTAGCCGGGCGAGGCGGTCTCTAGAGGCGCTAGGCCGTCCTTCACACACGTGATGTTTAGAGCAAGGCGGGTTGGGTAGAAGCGTCCGGCCTTACGCTGTGAAGCAACATGATAGGTTTAGTTTGGGATTAGACCGAATTTATAATAATAGAGAATGAAAGCAGGATTCACGATTCAGCCTGTGACATCCCACTTCTGGGCATTGGCCTCTTTCTCCAGATAGGAGAAGGATTGGAGCTTAATCTAATACGCTGCTCTACAGATTGACAGATTTACAGGATTATGTGTTTTGAAGTTGGAACTGATTAAATATTTCAGATTAGGAGTGCTTATTGGTAACACAGCACTTGATCAGTTGAGATAACTAAAAAAAAAAAATACTTTCATTTTTTTACTGGAATGGCTTTACCAATTTTTTGACTTGTCAGAAAGTCAAAGTTGAATGCAAGCACAATCCTATTAAAAATATTAAATATAAAGTTGAATTTGTTATAACGAGAAATGACGGAACATCTCATTCAGTCACTCAATATAATCATTAAATTCTTACCTTCCTCTGGTAGACGAGACCAAATTCTCTTAAATGTTGCAAGAATACCAGCATGTTGTTGCTCATACCCTCTGTACTGTAATCCTGAAAACTTTTAATCATTAGTCTTTCTTATTTATTTTTCTAATATTTAAAAAAAAAAAATTTGAATATGTACATATCTCTAGTGGCTGTAGACTTCTAATTTCATTTATTTTACTGTCTGAATTTGAAATATTCATATCCTTCTATACTGGTGTGATCATTTTTAAATTACAATCTTAATATAAAGTAACAAAACCTGTTTGGAAATATCTTGCAAACTAACAAGCTCTTGACGTGAAATGAAGTTATCGTTAACTAATATACATATTCTTCGTGCTAGATAATTACAATACTATGATGATTGTCACAAATTGTATCATCCTAAAGTTTTTGTCAATGCAGTTACTACCAGGAAGTACTGATAGTTATGGTAGTGCAGGTACTACTAGTAATGTGGGTAGTATTAGACATATTGGTAGTGTGGGTAGTACTGGCAGTGCAGGTAGGTTATGCTGTAGTAGTATTTTCCAATAAAAGACATTTTTTTTAAAGTAACTGCTGAGTTTCTTGACAATTCTTCTCTGCGGAATCTACATTTAAAATCGGTGGTAAGTTCATTTTTAACAACATATAAATTATATTTTATAATATTTAATTAATTAAAACTTACACAATTTAAAGCCTACTTGAATAAAGCAAGTAGTACTAGTAGGACAGGTAGTGCAACTATGTTAGGCAGTACCAGTACCTTTCCGAGCGTGCTGAAACTAAGCTGGTAAAGGAAGGCGAGGCACTCGGCAGCGCTCAGGCTTCGCTTCTCTGCCGTGTGTAGGTAGTGTTGTAGGAACAGCCACACCTGGAAAAGCGGACCTTGTGTTAGTACATTCTACCTGAAATTGTCCATCAGTGTGACACTTAAAGGTAATTTAGTATGATTGTACACCCACTTTCCTTAATATTAATTTTTGGTAACATTTTAACTCTTGACCTCTGTAGGCTCGGCAAAATACATTTTAATGGACAACAAAGAACTTTTCGTTTTCCTTAATTTCTTTCTTACAGTAATTATAGTACAGTATACTAGATGAAATTGCGTAAGTAGTAAAACATTATTTTTTCCTATGTTATATTACTTCATTAATCGAAATAATTACACAAGAAAAAGATATATTTTTTTTTATAACTAAGTAAAAAAAAATCAAATAGGAAACATAATTATGTTTATTTAATACAACAAGTGTTCTAAGAGGTAGGTACAGTTTTATAAATACTTGTTTAGCGGTGCTGAGGAGAAGGAACTGGAATCCTGCCCTTGTTATCACTGCTGTACCATCCTCTGCATCTCTAAAATGAAATATAGTATTACAGTTAAATGTGTTAGAATTGTTAGAAATATTAATATAGCCTATAGATGCGTGCAATACCAGTAGCATCACAAGCACGTTGCTGAGCCTACCCTCAACCCTTCCCATGACCTGTCACAACACAACTTGTGAGCAGAATTTTTTAGCTCTGATCTTCTCTTCTACAAGTACTTTTGAGACGGGCTACACCAGATTTTGCGAAGGATATTGCCTGCTCAATAATTGTTCCGAGTTGAAGCTCCAGTAGTACCTGGTCATGAGCCCTGCGTGCAGCAGGATGCGCACGGCGTCCGCACTGATACCCTCGGTCTGTGCTGATCCCACCATGTAGTGTAACACACACTCCCACCGCTCCAATGCATACGCGTCTAAGAAAGATATGTCGCGTGCCTTGCCATCCGGCTCCAGTGATGATGACATGCTCCATGGCCGACCACTGGGGACAATCGCTCTCATTAACACCTAACTCAATTAAATAGTATTAATTAAATAGTATTAATTACATATTACAAAACGTGTGCAAAATAATTTTACATGTGTACCAAATTAATTAGGATAAATTATATAATATTGACTACAAAAAAAAAAAAAAAAAAAAAAAATCTTACTAACAGTAACCTAGGCTAAGTGTATATTGTAAGTAGGCCAGCAGGCCATAAGTGTATATATAAGGTAACTAGGACATAAGTGTACATATACGGTAACTAGTATATAAGTGTAAATATAAACTTAGATAATAAAACTGACAGTAGGAATACAAAAAATATATAATATATAGTAATTAATATATATAGAAGTAAATTTAGTATAACTTTAAATTTTTGGTCGGTGGACTCACGTAGGATTAGAGATACTAAGTCTAGTTTAATTAGTCCTCTAAGTTGCATGTGTAAGTACCAAGTTATAGAAACTAACAAACTAATATTGGAATAATAAAAGCACGGGCATTATGAGCCCGTGGATATATATTGTTATATAAAAAAAAAAAAAAAAAAAAAAACACCTAACTCAATGTCAGGTTAAAGGCATTTTGTTGATAGTTATTGCATTAAGAGGCCATAGGGTTAAGCAGACAATTTTGATACAATAAGTTGGATGCCAGGATAAATGGATAGCTTTTTTAACCGACTTCCAAAAAAGGAGGAGGTTCTCAATTCGACTGTATTTTTTTTTTTTTTTTTTTTTTTTTTTTTTTTTTTTATGTATGTTACATCAGAACTTTTGAGTGGGTAGACCGATTTCGACAAATTTTGTTTTAATCGAAAGGTGGTGTGTGCCAATTGGTCCCATTTAAATTTATTTGAGATCTAACAACTACTTTTCGAGTTATATCTAATAATGCGTTTTTACTTGACGCTTTTTTCGTCGACCTACGTTGTATTACACCGCATAACTTTCTACTGGATGTACCGATTTTGATAATTCTTTTTTTGTTGGAAAGGGGATATCCCTTGTTTGGTACCGTGATAAGGAAACCAGGATCTGATGATAGGATCCCAGAGAAATCGAGGGAAACTCTCGAAAATCTGGAATAACTTTTTACTGGGTGTACCGATTTTGATAATTTTTAATTTAAGCTGATGTTTATCATGTGGTCACATATAAATTTTATCGAGATCTGATAACTACTTTTTGAGTAATCTTTGATAACGCGTAGTTGCTTGACTATTTTTTCGTCGATCTACGTTGTATTACTTGTCGATGTAATTGAAGTCGGTTTTTTTTTTTCGTTTGCGAGCAAACACAATTATTTTTTAATTTATTTGTATTATTATTTCTGTAAATGACATTATTTTGAGTTTCGTTAAGTGTGTATCACCATGTGGTGAAATAAATGTTTTCATTTCATTTCATTTCAAAGGTTGGATAAGATTTGCAGCTAGGTTGTGGCATACTGATTGCTCGCTTATTAGTTAACTTCTACATATTTTTGCCACAAAACATCCATACAAATTCACATAAATTTATACACACATAGACAGCTAAGACTACTGTCTTGCTTTCATACATAGTTCTCAGCAGAATGCCAAAAAATGCTTCTCTATCAGTTAAAGATATAAAATAGCCCTACTGACCAAATTTAGTCAAATAAATCAAACTGAGACTGATTTAAACTGAGGTAGGGCACAGCAGGAATTTCCTGCTCAAAATATGGAGCAGCCCGATAGGGGTAGTATCTCGACCTTACAGAAGATCACAGCTAAATAATACTGCTTTCAAGCAGTATTGTGTTCCTGTTGGTGAGTAAGGTGACCAGAGTTCCTGGGGGAATTGGGGATTGGGTCGGCAACGCGCTTGCGATGCTTCTGGTGTTGCAGATGTCTATAAGCTACGGTAATCGCTTACCATCAGGTGAGCCTTACGCTTGTTTTGCCAACCTAGTGACATAAAAAAAAAAGAAACAAATAACTTGGTGGTTTGCTGATCAGTCTGAGTTTACTTACCCTCCAAGTAAAGCCACTTTGAGGTTCTTCTTAAAAGACTGAGAGAGTAACCATCCAGGTAGACCACCAGGTATAGGAGCTTCTTGCCATACTGACAGTTCTGATAACGCTTCACATGCTTTGCTTTGCTCTCTGAAAATGATAATTACTCTTTTTACACTGATTCTAATACGACTAGTGTTTAAGGAAACCATATAGATAATAGTGCATAATAACTTTATTACAATTTCACTGCAATTGTTTGTAAAGTAACTTAACTCTTCTGACCACTTCAAGAAGGGTGAAATTTGTTAAAACTAAACTGCAACTGAGGTAGGGCACAGTAGAAAATTTCCTGCTCAAAATATGGAGCAGCCCGACTGGGGTAGCATCTCGACCCTACAGAAGATCACAGCTAAATAACCCTGTTTTCAAGCAGTGTTGTGTTCCTGTTGGTGAGTAAGTAGTGCCTTTGTACCAGCATTGTTTATAAGAGCTATTTCCTTTTGCTATCCTAGTGTACATAAATTGTTAAATAAATAAATAAGGTGACCAGAGGTCCTGGGGAGAATCGGGGATGGGGTCAGCAACGCGTTTGCAATGCTTCTGGTTTTGCAGATATCTATAAGCTACGGTAATCACTTACCATCAGGTGAGTCGTAAACTTGTTTGCTAAAAAAACAGACTGTAAGTCAAACCTGCACAATCATATCCATGAAAATTACTCCCAATTTTGTGTAACTGATGATAATTAGATAATTAAAGCCAGAACAAACACAAAGAAAGACAAACAAAACACAAAATAAAACTACACAGCAGTTTTATTACATATCATTACAATCTTATATAATTTCATTTATAGTTCATAGTTACTGGTCTCTTTCAATAATATTTAATAAAAAAATTATTTATATAATTTTTAAAAGAATCTAACTTAGCATGTGTCTGTGTCACCCACGATGCGACGACTGCCTGTGGTACTGGCTGTTCCACAAACAGTAGTCGGATTACAAAATGCCTCGCCAGTTCTGGTAGTTCTCTATAGCAATGGAAAAATTTATTTATTTTTATATAAAACTCATACATTCATTATAATGTATACCAAATCAGAATAGAGCGTATTCAGAAACGATTTCTAAAACACATTGCCTTTTCGGGTGGATTACATAAGCGCATTCATTCATATGTCGATAGACTAAAACATTTTAAAATGGACGGCCTATCGACGCGCAGAAAGCTGCACGACATAATATTTCTTTACAAAATACTAAGAAATAAACTTAATTGTCCTGCCCTCTTGAGTTTGTTTCAATTACATGTTCCACGTTGTCTGCCTCGACGCGGGCATATAAATTCGGGTTTATTGCATCAGCCGTATGCCAGAACTAACCTAAAAAAATTATCTGCCATGTCCCATATATCGAAGATATATAATAGTATATGTGAGAAAGTGGATGTTTTTAATGATAAATTACCTGCCTTCAAAAAGTTGTCTTGGGATTGCTGCGGGATTAATTACTTATAAATGATTTTTGTATTTGCTGTTTATGTTTGTTTTTTAACTTACTAAATCTATTTTTAATTATAATTATCTGTATTACAATTTGAAGATATAATATTTTAATAATACTAGTGTTACATTTTTTTTGTGCATGTTGTGACAACTTAAAATGTTGCGCATTTAAGCTTAATTGTAGTACCTATAGTTTTTATGTGAAAATTATAATGTAGCAACTACTGTCTGTCCAAATGAAATAAATAAATAAATACAAATACTCATGATATAAAGTATGATTCAGTACTTCTGTAAAATGTTTAAAATGTTAAATTATAGAAATGTCAACAGGAAATAGTTACAAGCATTCTACTAATAATGAAATCGATTAACTAAGATATATCTCAATTTCTTACTCGAATTTTTATACCCATTTGCTTTAATTGTAAATTATAAGGGTACGTCTACAGCAACTAGTGTTATCTTATATTTTGCTAATGTAATCATAATAGTTGGTATGAAGTTTGATACAAATCTGCTTTTTATAATTATTTTTGACATATCAGCTCGAGAGTTAGCATAACGTTTTTATTTAGGGCTATAGTATCTTGAAAAAATTAAAAAGATATAGTATTTTTTTCTTACATACCACATAACCTATAATATTTATAATACAAACACTAAAAATTTCGGTTTTATTGTATTGATAAATGTTTTTATTATAAACTTACCGGTAAACAGCTAAACATATCGTTGGATAATTGTACAACGTTTCTAAGAACTGTGGAGACCGACTTTTTAGATATTCATGAAGATCTTTACACTGTAATGTAGGCGATGGGTTCAAATTTGACGAGGACTTTGAACTCTTTGAAGACTCTGACATATTTACTTATTATAGATAACAAAAAACAACAAAAAAGCACTTTTCTTTATTTATTGTTTCATATAAACATTTTTTAAGCTTAATTTCTGTTAGCAAAATTACACTCAGGATTGACATTGACATTTTACAATACAATAGTAAAATGTATGAAAAATAAACACCACAGATAACTAAGCTAAATATATTCTATAGACAATAAAGTTTTATTTCATTTTCTAAAATTGATGCAGATTTTTTTATATTATAAATTAGAATTTTATAATTATACTTTTTAATTATTATCAATTAAGGACACAAGAAATATTCTGTGTCATTTAAAATACATTTCATAAATTGAAATTTAGTTTGGCTCTAAGACAAGCGTCGAAATTTATTATTAGATGATAAAGAATGAAGGAATATACATTTTAATATTTCATTTTAAATTTTTGTTCGTAATAAGTTTATTTTATTATGCACAACTAAAATTAATTCACTCATTGTTTTAATTGAAAATTAATTTTTTAAAAATTATAGAATACTCGTAAATAATTTTTAAAGTATCTAAACTTAAACAAAAATCTGTTATTAATGTATCACAATATAATTAAGCTTTATTTAATTTCGATGAAAATATTTTATCAGGTTTATTTAAAATGATTATAACATGAGTTTCTTTTGAAGTTTGAGAATGTTTTTTTTCAATTGGAATTCATATTAGAATCAATGATATAAGACTGAATGAGTCAATGGCAGGACTTAAGACTTAACGTAAAATGATTAATGTGAGAGAGATAGCTCTGAACTACAACTATCTCCTTCTTTGAGAATGATTTCATTGAAACGTACTTTATTTTTTATAAATTAAGACAGAGAGAGAGAGAGAGATCTAAATTTACATTTCGTTTTTTGTCTCTCTTTATATGTCCTTAAGTAAACCATAATAACTATAAGTTTAGATTTTATTTAAAGTAATCATTTATTATTTTATTTAAATAAAATCATTTATAATTTTATTTACTTTGTTAAGGATTAAATCGATTTTTTACATGCTTTCAGTACTTAATTTTAAATAATAAAAAAAATTTAATCAGTAGGTATCAGATTACATATCAGATAGTTTTTTAATTATATAACTAAATATAAACTTGTAAGCCGTTGCTTAAAAATATTATCCAAAACAGTGGGAGATAGAAAATATAAAATAAATATATTATTTCTATAAATGACAGCAATTAAGTATGTATTAATTTATAAAATTAGAAATGAAAATAATATCAAATGTACAAAAATTTTTGTCAAATAATCTATTACAAATTAACTTTTTCTTAAAAACGAATACACTGAGGTGATATCAATAAGTAAATAAACTGTGTCCTTAAATTTTCATAAAAAGTTCGTCAAAGTTATAAGGTTCAAATTCGTAGTACAACTTTAAATAACATAGTGTCTGTATAAGCCTACGCCAATGGGATTTTATAATTTCTTTTGTCCCATACAAAAGAAAAAAGTGTACCCACACATGTTTACTCTTATCGCACACGGCCACACTTCTGTATACAGACGGACACTCACTAGCGTTCGGCGCCGAGTTCACCGCATTCATTCTCGTCGGCAGATGGCGGATGCAGTAGACGCCTTCTATCCGTCAGTCGCGCATAGACAACTCGAACGAGACGTCGAGTACAGTGCTATATTTCGTTTCGCTCAGCACCATTTTGTGTATAACATTTCAAACGGGACATTGTGTGTATGTGCTCCGTGAATAATCGTAAATCACGAACAGAGTGTACGACACAGTTCAGTGTTTTGTTTTACTTTCGACATGCCCGCGGAGGGATCGATGCGATATCTCTAGCGCTCGTAGAAACCGCGCCTCCGTCATGAGCGAGTGATCGTCTACGTAAAAAAAGTCGACACAGGAAACATGTCTGGGCGGACCGCCGACGCGGATGCGAGCGAAGGGTTCGAGTTCGAAATTCGAAAGCGGTCATGTCATCGCCTCTCGGATTTCGTATAAGTCACCGTCCAATGTCAAAAGCGTGCACTCACCGCGAGCGGCGAGCGTCCGGAGCCAGCGGACAATGCAGTCGGTGGTAGTGTGGTGGGCGGTGGTGTCGGCGGCCTGGGCGCTGGCGGGCGCCTGCTCCAGCTCCATCTCCAAGCGGCCGGCGCGGCCGGCGCGCCCGCAGCGCCCGCCGCAGCCCCAGCCGCGCCTCAACGTCACCTTCCCCATCTTCAAGTGCGAGCCCGACTACTCGGAGTACTACTGCCTCAACGGCGGCTCGTGCTTCACGGTCGTCATCTCGGACAGCCCGATCTACAACTGCGAGTGCCGCAGCGGGTTCGTGGGCCCGCGCTGCGAGTTCAAGGACCTGGACGACTCGTACATGCTGACGAGCCGGCAGCTCATGATGGAGACGGCGTCCATCGCGGGCGGCGCGACCGTGGCGGTGTTCCTCGCGATTCTAGTCTGCTTCGGCGCCTGGGTGCGCCTGCACCGGCGCGCCAAGGCGCCGCCGTCCGCTGAGCGCGGCGCCGTGCAGCTGGTGGCCGTGGCGGCGCCGCGCGGCCGCGTGCAGCTGTGCGCCGCGCCCTAGCGCCCGGCGCAGGCCCGTGCCCAGGCCCGTGCCCAGTGCCCGTGCCGGACTCTGCCAGAGCGACCTGTCCATACTGTATCTTGTGTACATAGTTAGTTGTGTTAAGTTATGTGGAGAGACCGGGAGTTATAAAAATTTATGTGATAATTATTTTACAAAGCTCATAATTTATTTTGAAGTAATTTCTTTTGTACATACCGGATCTGAGCCATTCTGAAGTGTTGAGTTTGTCAAATTTCAGTCCCTCCCTCGGAGTTTGTGAAATGTAACATGTATTATTTTTGTTCGTAATCAGTGTATTGGACTTGTGAGATTAGCGATGACCGTGTACCTAATGCTACTCGCGCTTCATGTAGAGCTGTTATGTTGTGTATTGTTGGCACTGTATCGCAGTATGCGGGGCCTCTGTCCCTCTGATACAAATAATTCTCAATTCTGTTTGTTACATTTTAAATTCTTATTGGGTTTTAAATTGAAAAACTGACATCGTAGTCCATCATATTTGTATCGGAAGGCCAAATGTCTGCCGCTGGTGCCTCTGGTTCCACTGCATGTTATTGTTTTGTAATGTAGAAAATGTTTAGTATGTGGGCTCTCTGTGTGCCCGAGTTACCGTGCCTTGCACTGCAACGTGTGGCTGTCTGTCACTCCTTGCAGTGCAGGGTGCTGTGACAAGAGGACCATGTGTATATTGAGGGCCGAGTGCATGTGCAGTCCTCGTGGCTCGGCCCGGCCGCAGGGCGCACTGTCTAGATAGTTGTGAATCAATGTTAATTGTATTTATAGTTCTATAAAGATAGAATTGTGATGAAGTTGGTTGCTTGTGAGGCAGTAGCGAGTAGCTCAGTTCCTATCACCGCGGCCCCGGGCGCGCAGCCCGCACATTCCACCGCGCGGAGAGAATATTTTACTGGTGTCAGTATTATTTTGTAATACGAGTGTTAAGCCGGCAGCTTTACTTTATTTTTTAATTTATACCCGATATCCCGCTGGGATAGCGCTGTATTATATTCGTTTAAAGGCTGAGATGTGCCCTTAATGAGAAGGCTTCTTGTAAATATAGCCCGTGTAGGTATTTATTAGATATTTATAAACGTTTATTTATTGACTGCTTTGTTTAGTTAAAACTCGATGATCGACCGCATCCAATTCGCCTAATAACTATTAACGGTTGCAATTAAACCTTGCTAGCACGGCCTCGCCTATCGTTGTATCCCTAATGTAATCTCATTGTGAATCTCGTTTATTGTAAAAATCGTAAAACATTTGATGGTGTATAAAGTCACTCTTGCGGTTGACTGCCGCCCTACCACATTACAAGACACTTCCACTAGACAGTTCATCTCGATGTTCTCAAGTCAATGTTTTACGCTATCCCTCTATCGCCACGTATCTAATAGCTGCATCAAGTCGTGATCGCTCTAGGCGGCTCACACTGTAGGGGTGACACAAAAAAATAGCAAATCGTTTATGAACTGCGTTCTTTCACGCGCCTTTGGGGACTGACGACCTGGTTCTGTTTTATTCTAGACCGTTTTCTACCATTCCTATGGATATTTGATGTATTTGACGTATGTGATATCGCCAGCTCCTCAGTTCCCAAATCGAGAGACTTGTATCGAATGAGTGTTGTGCGTCCTGTTGTATCGATTCATATGAGATCGTTTATATGAACATTCCAAAGTATATGTAAAATATTACCTACATCGCTAATAATTTTGAAATATCTGTTAAGATGCTACATTGTTAATTATACAGTTTTCTATTGATCATTTGTTAAAAGAAAATTATACGAAACTAAATCCTTAAAAATGTTTTTCATTCGTCTCGCCCGCCTTTAATCTGCCACCTACACTATCGCCATGTATTCCACGAATGGAGAAGATGCATTGAATTCTACAATTTATCGAATCTTCTCGGATCGAATATTCGACGATCGTCAGGTAAAACTGTTGTTTTCCAAGCGGCGATCACTTGTGTCGAACTGAGTGCACCGAGTTGCGTACACGGTGTTCGATAATTGCTTTAATCTTGACCCCTTTTAACATAAAGACCGAAAGATTCCTAACTTTTTGCTAATTGAACTACATCGGCTAAACAAGTTTCTATCGATAAAGTAAGTTGTGTAAATATTTTAATTAGAAGTTGGGCAAACCGAGCACGTCAGCCGAACGTACAGACGGTAGTCACCCACGACCATACTTATCGTTTTTCGTATAATTGTGCAATACACCTAAATTTATAATTGCTTTAAGTTGTCGACTTTTCACCTAATCTTAAATAGATTGACAAAATAAAATATAAGTACCTATTTAAATTCATTTTATGTCTATAGATTGCTATGTATACTATTTTAATCTTAGTAAAGAAAAAGCAGGTTCATCAAATGTATTATAATGTAAGTTTGAGGAGTAAGCGATATTGTTTATATATTGCATTGCAACCTGTCAACAGATTAAACGATCGTAAAATTGCAAATAACTCTCACGCAAATGAATGACGACATTTCTCTTTTGTAAATGAAATTATAAATGAAATTGAGTGAATATGTAACAGTTTTTTTTTACGCCGATTTGAACAATCGGGATTAAAACAGTACAGTGCGTTATACAGCGCACTACAAAGGACCTAGAAAAAAGGCAGCGGACGACCCATTGAGGCTCTGGGAGCATATTTTTATGAATAGATAGGCGAGAGCGTGAGGCAGACCGGTCCGCCACCGGCGTCGCATGCATAGAGTTCATTGAATGAGTGCCCGTTCGTTTGTTGACATTCCCCGAAAACCTGCCCCGCCCGGAATAGCTGTGTATCACGAGTTCCCGATGGATGGACAACGACCGAAATAGACGCCGCTCCAAAGTAGATTAAAGCCGTTTTCGGAGTTCAATACTTACGAAGGAACTTACCCATTTTGTCGGAATTAGGCAGGATGTCGACGCGTCATGAATAGGGATTAAAGAAATATGTTTACGACACCGCTGGGCTGTTTAAAAAATAGCTGTTATATCAAAAAATCCGTTTTAATGCTTTGACCAATTTCGACGCTGGTAATCTCTCTTTGTTCTGCTTGGTTTGTCGGCGGGCAAGCGGAATATTCGTTGTATACGTAGTTACACAATGTGTAGTAATTTTACGACATTCCAGTTATCTTTGCAACGATCGATGTAATCACGTAGCGTATAAAAATATTAGTAATATGCTATACTTATTAGATAATATATTTGTTGAATAAAGGTGTTCTGAGTCATCAATTCGGTATTGCGATATCATACGGGTTAACTACGCATCATAAAAAGCAGTTAATTAATTTTAATTCCTTATTCTGTCTTTTTACTCCTACCGTCGTATCCATTGCCTAAATATACCTACTTAGTTTTCATTTATATATTTTGCTTTATTTTAATTATCTATTTTTAAGAATTTGCTGGTACCAGAACTATATTGTGTTTGTTTTCCTAGTGATGATACTAATTTCATAATTTTTTATTAAAAATTTTAATAACAATTAGCCGTTTTATTAAAGCAGTGCTATCGTAAGATATAAAATACTAAGTTATTTGATTACGTTCACGAGCAAAACTGTGAATGAACACATCAATTCAAGGCGAAACGAGACAATTGTCGGAGACATCCAGCGTCAACCTTCCATCACCAGCGAAGCGTGACCTCCCTCGCTTCCCTCGGCGACCAACCAACAGGGTAAAAACGCGGTTGGTGTTAGAAAGCTAGAGATCTGCTACCTGGCCGAGATTTTAGACGGAGCGTCGCTCGGCCCACACTTGCTTCCTTTATGGGCATCGACCAGTGGTCATTGCGTCCAATTAACATGCCTACGTGTCCGTCCCACTTTGTCATTATGCTCCGCGAAAATCTTCCTACTACGCTATCAGGGTTCGAGACGTGAGCGCTATTGTGCACCGTGTTACGTTACTTCAATGGTGATTGTCGTTTGGTGAAATCGGAGCGGAGAATCCATTACGTCGGCCTCTGTTACGAAGCACTGCCTCCGGTTTGCGGATGTTTTATTGAATTATGCCACTTGGTTAATTTTCGACATGATTTCATCATTAGGACAAACGTTGCCGACACAGCCGGGAAAATAGAGCAAAATTGTTTTTTCCGACCACTTGAGTTAAGCGAAGGTTACCATATCATACGAATAATTTGTACAGAAAGTTGAATATTCTAACGGCGACTATCTTAAATTTTGATCACTTGCTAAACATAGAACGCAACGAGGGTTAACATAAACTGCAACCATCACCTGGGCAAATTGAATTGGGTCATTAATAAAACAAGTTATTCGAGCGCGCAACGTATGTATAAATAGTGGAAAATGTAAGGATAATGCAACATAACATTTTATCGAAGCAACAATGGCGAGTGCGAACCAGTCGAGTCAGTTTTTCGTCTGAGCACCTGTGACGGGCTGTCACACACCTCGGCAGGCTGTTTGGAAGCCCATCGTCCGCACGAGTGCCTCTTCCTGTGACAGATGGCAGCACGTGCACGTGCGTGCGCGCATAAAAAGATCGCAATATAGATCATCCGAAAACGAGTGCACTTCTGTGCCACATTGTTTTGTGTTAATTGGTTGGCTACTTTTAAAACCCTTAAAACAGGGGTGAGCTTACGTTGGGCGTTTTTATTTGACGGTGTTAAAATAAAGCTCTTATCGTTTTTATTTTTATTTTTATATAAAATGATATTCCTTATTTAATTTTTATAAATGAGATTGAAATTATTATAAATGAGATTCCTTATTTAAAGATCTATTTGTAATCGTATATTATGTAATGAAGTCAATGGGTCAAATAACTTTTCGAACTTATTATACCTATATATTAAATGATATTGTGTTTGTTTGTCAACAGTAATTTAAAATATCTAAGAGCTAGATTTATCATATATTTGTTTATATACGTATTATTTTTATGTCTATAAAAATGCTATAACAGTGTTACCTATAATACATCCACTAAGTTGCTTACCGTACACCGGAACAGACGACAATCTTATTATTATTTATTATTATTTTGTTATCAGGGAAGAACGCAATGTTGTTTTAATAAGGATTACTATTTCGATCAGTTTCAATCGTTCATGTCCCAATGTACGGTCTGAGTCTTTTTACTCTTTGCTCTGTACCAGTTTTTAGGTCCTTAACGAGTCAGGTTTGAGGGTGGGCTGAAAAAATAGGAACGCACGTGTCATCTGCCTTTTATCTCGTCATTGTTTACAAAGTACCCTTCATCGGGCGTGCGGTATTATCTTAAATATTAATTAGCCGATAAGTATAGGTGCATAATTATATTTGTCAATTAGTTAATACTTTGAACCTAATAATATCATTATCACAAATAGGTCATTAGGGAAATATTCCTTCAATGTTTTCTGTGAAATATAAAAGTATTATGATGTCATATTTAATTTTTTTTTAATAAACCTGTATGATTATTTTCACGTACCTATCTGCTTGATAAAAATGTTATCGCTGCACTTTACGCATTCATAACTAACATTTTTTATAAGTGAATCAGTATTATTATGGCCGGTCAAAAATTAGACCGATTTGATATTTCATAAGACGTTTACACGACAATTCGTACGCTTAATAAAACTCGGCATTAGATAAATAGGTATTTTTTGTCTACATCTAAATTTATTATTTTGTTTTGCGCTTACAATGTAGGCCCTCATTTTATTTTTTAAAATACGCACATGGTCGTATGTTAACTTAATATTTGTTTTAAGGTTATGGCAGACTGCTATTCGTATTTGTTTTTTAAGACTGGATTGAACCCATAGCAATGGCGTAGAATATTTTGTGTCACAGTCAACCGTGGCCTCTGCTTGATTGTAAAAGATTTTGTCATGTAATCATTCTAACTAAATCTACCTTACAGTATACCACAGCTAAATAATACTGTTTTCAAGCAGTATTGTGTTCCTGTTGGTGAGTAAGGTGACCAGAGCTCCTGATTGGGGATAGGCTCAGCATCGCGCTTGTGATGCTTCTGGTGTTGCAGACGTCTATAAGCTACGGTAATCGCTTATCAAAAAAAAAGCCGTACGCTTGTTTGCCGACCAAATTGTATATAGTTATATTTAAAAAAATCTACGAGTAATACATGCTAGATACGATATCTATCATTACAGCCTATACAGTCCACTGCTGGACATAGGCCTCCACAAGTTTACGCCAAAAATAACGTGAACTCATGTGTTTTGCCCATAGTCACCACGCTGGGCAGGCGGGTTGGTGACCGCAGTACTGGCTTTGTCGCACCGAAGACGCTGCTGCCCGTCTTTGGCCTGTGTATTTCAAAGCCAGCAGTTGGATGGTTATCCCGCCATCGGTCGGCTTCTTAAGTTCCAAGGTGATTGTGGAACCTTGTTATCCCTTAGTCGCCTCTTACGACACCCACGGGAAGAGAGGGGGTGGCTAAATTCTTTAGTGCCGTAGCCACACAGCACATATAAGTACATATAATAAAGTGGTAGGAAAGTCATAACTGTACAATGAATATTTTATTTTAAAGAATACTTGGGGTGTGATCTACAATCCATACCGAAGCCAAAAATATAGTTTTTAGATTTTTTTTCTGTTTGTCTGTATGTATGTCCTTAATAAACTCAAAAAGTACCGCATGGATTTACTTCAAATTTGGCACGAATGTTATTAAGAAGTCGGGTCAACATATAGGCTACATATTATCACGCTATCACCTACGGGGAACGAGCAGTGAACCTTTATTTCTTCAACGCATTCTGTAACAACGTGTAATCTAACGACGCATATTTGAATGTTGTTGTTATTATGTTAATAACCATGCTATAAGCTAGCTTCACACTATAAATAAAGACATTCTGTAGTATATTTAGTATCAGCATTGCACCCGTGCGAAGCCGGGGTGGGTCGCTAGTTAAATATAAGATGGCAGGTTGCGCATGCAAATTATATCAAAGACGATCTGTGAATGGTGGTATTTTCTGAATTTATTCATCAATTACATATATTTGTCTCAGTGACGTAACCGACGGCCGCTTTACGACCGAGTAACAACTCGCCCACGTGTTATATGATGAATGGGCGACTTATCGTTTGATGAACAAACATAATTGTTGTTAATATATGTTATAGCGCCATATTTTTTTAAGTCGTATTGATTGAGACGAAACGAGATAATGGATTATAAAAATTTTAAAGTTTTTTTTTAAATATATATATGGGTATGACGGTCGATGTGCGCGTCACTACGTTTTATAATAATTATATAATATGTCTAATAGGTATACTTTTAAAGGAGATATAAAGTATAACTAGCGACACCTAGTGGTTTGACCAACGTATCTTCCAATTTTGTAGAATCTATACTAATATAAAGCGGAAGAGTTTGTTAGTTTGTTTGTTTGAACGCGCAAATCTCATCCGATTTGAAAAATTATTTCAGTGTTAGATAGCCCATTTATCGTGGAAGGCTATAGGCTATATATCATCACGCTAAGACCAAAAGAAACGGACCACCAATGAAGAATGTATCTGAAGATTAAAGTAGAGGAATCTATACAAATAAATAAAATTGGAGTGTCTGTTTGTAATATTAAAATAACCGCTTTTTAATAGATGCATATGGATGTATACACAGTACATATACCAAAATATTTTTTTTTTTACGATTTTTGTCTGTCTGTCTGTTTGTTCCGGCTAATCTCTTAAGCGGCTGAACTGATTTTGACGGGACTTTCCCTGGCAGATAGCTGATGTAATAAAGAGTAACTTAGGTTACTTTTATTTTAGAAATGTTTTAATTTTATAACTCTGAACGAACTGAAAAATAACTTTTTTGTTAAATTCCACGCGGGCAGGTACAGCTAGTCTAGAATAAGAAACCTTGTAAGTTTTTCTCCGACTGAAAACGACTTAAAGACTGTCTTACTGAGACTTCGTTGGTCTTCCTTGTGAGAAGAACTTTTAGTAAGGTGGATTGTTTTTTGGAAATCATTTTGCGATTGTATACGTAAAACTCTATATTCATTGTAAGTGACGTTATGACTATGACTGTTCGTGACTCACGACACCATCAAAATCGGTACTTTTGAAGATTCGCTTTGGCGGAAGGATGTACAGCAATATGATTTAAGGTCAGTGCTTTGATAGCTTGTAAGGTACCTTCGGAAGCGGTTCTATTGATTTTAATTTATTCAAATATCGTATTAAAAATTTGCGAAAAGACTTGGCTAGGTATACAGCGCGTTTTTATAATGATTCTGAATCAAATACATATTAAATTTAATATTTTCTTTACTTATTATTAGTATTTAGCTCGGCTTTAGGGCAGTGAAGGAATATACCTTACAGAACATCACAGAGACATCTAATAATACTGCTTTCATACAGATTATTTGTCTTTTTGTATCTGTATCGTATAGATTTACATATTATAGAATCTTCATTCCTTATACCCCCATAAAAGAATAAAATGTGACTTTAAAATTGGGAATGGAAGATTGTTAATTATTAACTTGTGGAGGCCTATGTCGAGCAGCTGCGATAGACTGAAGTGATGATGGTGATGAATGGAAGAAAGGAGATTCAATCGGATATTTAACTGAGGTAAGGCACAGCAGGAAATGTCCTGCTTAAGATCTGCAGCAGCCCCATTAAATAATACTGCTTGTAAGCAGTGTTGTGTTCCTGTGGTGAGTAAGGTGACCAGAGCTCCTTGAGAGATTGTGGGCGTTTGCAATTGCTTCTGGTGTCGCAGGCGTCTATAAGCTACGGTAATCGCTTACCGTCAGGTGAGCCATGCACTTATACATATTTGCTGACCTAGTTGTATAATTTTTTTTCTGAAAACTTTCCCTAGAATGATTATGGACGGAAGCAGTGGTGGTCATATAAGCCTTTCATAATAAATGTTTGTATAAGTCAAATTGTTATCGTGAGCTGTGGACGTTTGTGTTCTGTGTCTTTGGATACCCAATGAAGTATTCTATTCTACTAGCATTGTTAATTCTAGCGTTGATTTCGCTCATTAGAGTCGCTTGTTATTTATAAACATACATACACTATTACTGTGGCTATTCTAACAAAAAATACTATAAGAACATATAATAAAATCTACAATAATTTTAAACATTTTTGAAAATCATATCAAAATCGACCGTTCCAGCGGGGATCGTACCTGATTGAATCCGACTGATCGTGTCGGTGCTCTAGCCAATTAAGCTATGGAACGATGTACCCGCTAGATCGAAATTTTATAATAAATAGTCTAAGCGACTAGTGCATATGATATTAAAAAATGTTTAGAATTTCCTAATGTGTGGGTAACACAAAATAAAATCGTACATTTAAAAAAAAAAATAATTATTATTATATATATATTTTTAATATACATTTTTTTTGATATTATTAAATCTATCCAAAGAGTATTTACCGATCGTATATTTTACAGTTCTAAGGTTGTATGTCTTACTCATATAGTTGCACTTATTCGCTCGGAATATAAGGTTGAGACAATTACATAGTATTATTTGCGTGTTGAAACGTAAGTCCAATATATTTTATGACCAATTACGTACATTGTAACATTACTAAGAGATTAGATATAGCCGAGCCCGTGTCACGTGACTCATTACTGTCAAGTATGGAAGGCTTGATTCACTTTTTACCGACAACAACTAAAGAGGGTAATGAGGAGGAAGAGAAAGTTGTTATAGCGATGTATGTCTTTGTATTAATGTTTTCATTTGAATTAAATATCTAATTTTAGTTTTATGTTAACTTTTAATGACATACATCAAAGTGATAAATAGCTTCGAAAAAGTATTATTATAAAATAATTACAGAATAATGAAGCCAAGGATATTTATTAAACCTCTTTACATTACTCGTTTTAACATTCCTTTTAAATTTCCTTGTATGGTTTTTGTGTCTATACATACTTAATACATATAGCTGTGTGTACTGTGTGGCTACGGTACTAAATAATATAGCCACACCCTCTCTTCCCATGGGTGTCGTAAGAGGCGAATATCTAAGGGATAACACAGTTCCACAGCTACCACCTTGAAACTTAAAAAGCCGACCGATGGCAGGATAACCATCCAACTGCTGGCTTTGAAATACACAGGCCGAAGACGGGCAGCAGCGTCTTCGGTGCGATAAAGCTAACCCTGCGGCTACCAACCCGCTTGCCCAACGTGGTGACTATGGGCAAAACGCATGGGTTTCTCGTTATTTTTGGCGTAAACTTGTGGAGGCCTATGTCCAGCAGTGGACTGTATAGGCTGTAATGATGACTAGCTGTGTCCAGCGGCTTAACACGCGTCAATTTGTGAAAAAGTACCCTATACCCTTCCCGATGAATGGACAATCCAGCACAAAAGAATTTATCAATTCGAACCAGTTCTTCCTGGGAATAGCGCGTTTTAGCAAACACAAACAGACAAGCTTTCAGCTTTATAATATTAGGACGGACTTAAAAGAAAATTAATTAAGACGATCTTCATAGATCTACAAAGTATTGTACATCACGCCACAATTAAACTGAAATCGATAAATTGGGAAATTTACTTGATTTGCAGTACAAATGAAATTGAGTTAAATTAAAGCTTTTGTTTAAGTTATCGATAAGGTTGAGTTGTTCGGAGTCGATTAACATATCTATGTACATAAGTGATAAACTCCTTATATAATGCGGGTGCTATGTTTTTCGGCACATGGTATAAAGTTCACTAAAATTAGTTGACAGTTTGAAATAAGTTATTCAGTCCTATTACATAAGAAATATAAGTAGACCTAAAAGCATCTCAATGCGCCGATTCCTGGCTTTACTACTATTAGATTTATGTAGTGTTTGGTTTTTAATTCTGTTTTAAAATAGCGACGGTAAATAGTACACGCTAACGTTTTTGTAAACTTTGTGCCATTCATTTGTATGTATATAAACATTATAATTATGTTAAATAAAATAAATGTAACAAATGTCTAACTCTTTTGGAAATAAATCGTGAAGATTTTAATATTTCTTTTAGTATATTGTGGTAGGGGATAGCAGAATATATCTTGCTGATATCTGGAGCAGTTGAACTACGGGAGTGTTTTACGCTTCAGCCTGTAATATCCCACTACTGGGCATAGGCCTCTTTCCCATGTAGGAGAAGGATCAGAGCTTAATCCACGACGCTGCTCCAATGCGGGTTGGCGGATATATTCCCTACTATGAGAAACGATCGTTATCAGGTGTACATGATAAAAACTGGGACCGACGGCTTAACGTGCTCTCCGAGGCACGGTGGGGAGACCCACAAGGACAGCACAAACACCCAGACCATGGCAAACACCTGTATGGCCAATACAAATGTTTGTCATGTGCGGGGATCGAACCCGCATCCGCCAGCGCAACAGGTACAATCCATGGCGGTAACCGTTGCGCAACGGGAGTATATTTATATTAATATTATAAAACTGAAAAGTTTGTTTATTTGTTTAAAGGCGCTAATATCAGTAAATACTAGTTAGAATTGAAAAATAGATTTTGAATATTTTTGAATATCATATCAAAAATTGACCGCTCCAGCGGGATTCGAACCCGCGTCTCCGACTGACCGTGTCGGCGCTCTAGCCAATTAAGCTATGGAACGATGTACCCGCTAGAGCGAAATTTTTGATATGATGATTTTTATTTTCGGTTTAAGCGAACCACTGGAGCGGTCAATTTTTGATATGATATTCAAAAATATTTAGAATTCCTAATGTGTGGGTACACAAAAATAAAATCGTACATATTAAAAATAGCATGGTGTCGTCTCCTGTCAAAGATTTTCATTGTAATATGAAACTTTGAATAGTTACGGGTCTCTGTAAAGAACTCACTATAGACGGCGCCACGGTTCGCAATTCAATTTTTTATATGATATTCAAAAATATTTAGAATTCCTAATGTGTGGGTACACAAAAATAAAATCGTACATATTAAAAATAGATTTTGATTTAGATAGTCCATTTACCGATAAGGACTATAGGCTATTATTATCATCAAATTTTTGACGATGCGTTGACACAGCCGTCACAGTACTGGCCGTTGTGCTGGCGGTCGCTGGTTCGATCCCCGCTCACTTCTAACATTTGTATTCGCCAATTGGCCATATAAATGTTTGTCGTGGTCTGGGCGTTTGTGCTTGGGTATTATGTGTTTCTGGACCCCCGACACGGGAGAAAATCCAACTGGGGGCCGTTGAGTGTGTAGTGTTTATTATTATTATAATATTACCGCGTGTGAAGCTGCAGGGCACAGCTAGTTTTTAATATAAGTTTCTTGGTGTTTATTGTCGCTAGTTCACAATAAGCAATGGATATAAACAAATCGCGTATTGTCAATGTTTTCTGTTTGTGCCGTCAATTGTTGTTTATTTGCTAAAGGTCGATGTATTGTTTAGAATGTACTAGAAAGAGTTCAAGAGATTGTTATTATATTCTTCATAAACAAATTTTATATGATATGCTTATTCATTACGTCTGAGGATTTAGTTTTTAACCTAATTCAAACAACACAGCCTTAGTCACAGTGGATACAAATAAACATACGTGTAAAATAATAACAATATTGTTCCTGGATGGGGTTGAGGGTAGGGTCGGCAATGCGCTTGCGATGTTCTTAGCGTTGCAGGCGTCTTAAGGCTACGATAACCGCTTACCATCAGATGGGAAGTACGCTTGTTTGCCACCCTTGTTGTGTAAAAAATAAAACAAGATAATATCGAAAAGTCTAACGCTGCTTCAATATTTGATACTATTTCCTAGGAAGGATAATATTGGAACCTAATTTTTTTTTTAAATTTTAACTTAATGATATTTGACTCTAGTTCATATAAATCTGCAGCTTGGCAACATTCCCTTAAAAGTCATTTGACAATATAAAAGAAAACTGAAATTTCAGACTTGGTTTCGGCCTTACTCTACCAGTCATCGAATCAGAAGAACAATAAAGTTACTTCAGACTTGGCTCCGGCCTTTTGATATATCAGAACGAAACTTACAAATTCAGACTAGGCTGTATGGATTATAGTCCTTTGCCTTTCCCTATTGGGGATAAATTTTAAAACAACAACATATAAAAGAAAACCCTCTACCCTCTGATCAATACGTGATAACGTTAATTATTTTTAAGTAGAAAAACTTATTTCAGTCTGCTGTAGAGCAGTATAGTAAGGCTTTTAGGCAGTTGGGTAACTGAGCATTTTATTAAGCTATTTTTAGGCTGTTTTAGTTCAGTTCAAGATTCTAAATAAAATAAGTAATTGATATAAAGTTAAAAGAAATAGTAATTTTAGTATTTATTTTAATTTTTAATTTTAATTATTGTATTAATATTGATTGAATTTTAGTATTGAATTCGGTGATGATTTTAATTTTGGATATTAATTGAATTTTAGTATATTGATGTTGATTTTAATTTTAGTGTTGTTTGATTGGATTTTTGATTTAGTATAATTTGTTTTGTCACAATTATTAAAACTAACATAGTTAAGGAAAAAAATTGTAACTAACAAAAATATGGACATACGTCTGAAATAAATTATAATAATAATAATAATAAAAAATATGTTTGTGTGTCCATTTTCTTTTTGTGAAATGTGTTTAGAACTATAATTAAGGTATTAATAACTTTTGCAAAAGAACTTCTTGCTTCTGCAACGAAATTTCTTGCTTTCATTAGTTAATTGTTTGTGTAAAAATAAATAAGTATATTAAGAAATACTACGAAATAACAATTATATAGGGTCATGTCCACAGACCGAGTTGTACAAGCGATTCCAGTAAATCTACGTTTTGTATCAACTAACATTTTCCTCCTAAACTACAGTCGCTGGATAGCTTGGAAAACACTGAAATTCAACAAGCTAACTTCACCCTTATTTCGATAACAATAGAGTTCATTATGCAGAGCTTAATATCAGGTAACTGTTCACCAAATTACTACGCACGTATCTTACGTTTGTCTTGCAGTGGTTAGAGTTAAGCAAACTATAGTTATCGGCACAAATATTGAGCGATGTTCTTCTATTTCACTTTAATATTATATGGACAGCGATATTTTTTTCAACGGTCTTTAGTAAGATTTTCTCCTGTGTGTGTGTGTGGGGGGGGGGGGGTCAGGAACATATACAATCGCCTAGCCTATGACAAACATCTATATGGTCAGTTTAAATGTCTGTCGTGAGCGGGATTCGAACCGTGCGCGACCGCCAGCGCAACAGTCCGTGCTGTGACCGTTGCGTTAACACGTCGTCAAGGTCAATTTTTGTATTGAAGAAAAAGTTATTTTCTGTTTGCGACCTCTGTACGATGTGCAGTGACCCCAACTTTGTCACTGAGCGCTCGTCAATTTCCGCGCCGATATCTATGCTATGTACCAAGCCTTACGTTTTGAAGTTGACGTCAGTTGAAGTATAAATTCTTACGTTCGTAATAAGTACACACACACTTATTTTTTGTTAAGTCATCATGGTGTAGCTCTTATTTCTGTGTGCATATTATAACATTTCACAAAAATGTAGCTAGTCCAATTTTGTATTTGGAATATTAGTTTATAAATATAATAAAATTGTTACACATGTAACGACACGGAGCGGTCACAGTCCACAGCGCAACGGTCACGAGACTGGCTGTTGCGATTGCGGTCACGGGTTCGATCATTCATTACAAACATTTGTATTGGCCATACAGATTTTTGCAGTGGTCTGGGCGTTTAGGTTATTATTTATTTTATTCGAAATTTTATTGATAATTTATTAATAATATTAAAATTATTTAAATAGGTATATTGTGTATGTGTGTATTTCCGGATCCCCGACACAGGAAAAATCCGACTGAGAACTGAGGTAGGGCACAGCAGGAAATTTCCTGCTCAAAATATGGAGCAGCCCGACTGGGGTAGCACCTCGACCTTACAAAAGACCACAGCTAAATAATACTGTTTTGAAGCAGTATTGTGTTCCTGTTGGTGAGTAAGGCGAGCTCCTGGATGGATTGGGGATAGGGTCGGCAACGCGCTTGCGATGCTTCTGGTGTTGCAGGCGTCTATAAGCAACAGTAATCCCTTACCATCAGATAAGCTGTACGCTTGGTTGCCGACCTGATTGTATAAAATTAAAAAAAGAAAAACTATTGGAGAATGATGAGAGATGAAAAACATCTGTACAGCTTATACAAACATGTTTCATGTTTCGGGATCAAACCTGCAACCGCTAGCGCATTAAGCAGTCGCCGCGACCATTGGACTAACGTGTCGTCAAACAGAAATGTTAATTTTCTTACTTTTAAAATCAAAATGGCTTTTTTCAAATAGGTTTCAAAGCACCTTCTAATTGTCATCCTGCAAATTAAAATTTCAATTATTTTTAGAAGTGGAGCTACCGGCGATTCGTAATCTAGATTCTGCAGAGAAGAACAGGCAAGGAACTCCAAAGTTATTCTAAAAAAAAACGGTGTTGTGTGTTGCGTCACAAAGTCCATGTATCGTTATCATTTACGTAATCCAGCACCGAATAGTAAGCTTTAACTATTAATTCCTTTAATCTACTTAAGAATAATATATATATAAGATAAATAAAAGAGAAAGAGATAATTTAAATGTTACGTCGAGACATTTTATGTACTGTAATAATCTGTAAATATAACACTGCTACATTTTTGGGCAAAGGTTTCTTCTTAATTATTATGACGTAAGAAATTATTAAAACTTATAATTATGAACTATTTCACTTATCCCTACTAATATTATTATGTGAACGTAAGTTTGTTTGTTACGCTTTCAGTCGAAAACTACTTAACCGATAGTCATGAAACTTTGTATTTAAAAAAAATGCAATGCAAGCGAAGCTGCGGGTGCTAATAGGTAATAAAATTTATTTTGCACATAAGTTACTGATAAGCTTTATTATATACCTACTGTGAACCGAATGTGTCACAGATGAAGCGGACATTGATGGTAAAAAATAAAAATGTGTCATAAAATGTGTTATCTGTTGAAACTACCCATAACGTCATATAGCGTCCAACCTGTCTAGCAAGCCTTTAGTTAAATTAAATCAATGTTATGTTAATTGTCATTGAAAAAAATTTTTTAACCTTCGACGTTAGAAGAGAGGTGTTATGAGGTTGACGCCAATATCGGTCTGCCTGTCAGGGGCATCGTAGTTCTCGAATGGATCTACCAAAAGGATGTAAGGGCATTTTCGACATAAGATGGTACTATTTTTATTTTCATATGAATTTTGATTAAAAAGTTGAAGTGAAGTATGAAAATATTCCAAAAAATTTCCATTGTAGACAGAGCCTCATAGCTATATTTAACTATCGTGATTTCTTTAAAACCCGACGTAATCCTAACACGGCGGTCGGAAAACACGCAGGCAACACGAGTCCGTTTAGAAACTGAGCAAACAGACGATGAGATGGATCTCACGGCGACTGGGAGCGCAAACGACGGCGGCGTGGGAGCCTCGGCCGTACATGGTGTGCTGACGTCACTGGCTGAACGTAAGCATCGGCGTGTTTCGTAGATTTTTTTGATTGTCTATGATTTATATGCACCCTTGTTGCAGGACCTAGGACTTTCTACGTTTAATTATATCCCATTTTACAGCATAGTAAAAACTTCGCAAGCGTTTATACGCAGTATATTTTCTTTTTATTTTAATCTTAGTCAGCAATTGCATTGTTCTTATTCTTTATTAATTTGATTTCAATTAAAAATAACCAGTTAGACTCCAGAGTCCCGGGTGGATCGGACATCGATTCCGCTACAAATAAAAGTTCGAAAGTAAAATATTCAACATCTTGTTTGATCTTTTTAACCGACTTCAAAAAAGGCGGAGGATTACTCAATTCGTTTTAATGTCTTGGTTTAATTAAACACTCTCCAGTTTGTAATATTATTAATAAGCTATCATTATTATTAAGAAAAATGTCTGGCTGTTAGAAAATTACTTGTAGTGCGAAAGGCATTTGACGTTTTTTAACCGACGTCAAAAAAGGAGGAGGTTACTCAATTCGACCGTATATATATTTTTACGTATGTTCGGGGATAATTTCGTCATTTATGAACCGATTTTTATAATTCTTTTTTGTTGGAAAGAAGATATCCCTGGTGTGGTACCATGATAAGAAAACCAGGATCTAATGATGGGATCCCAGAAAAATCAGGAGAAACTCGAAAATCCGCATAACTTTTTACTGAGTGAACTGATTTTGATAATTTTTAATTTAATCGAAAGCCAATGTTTATCATGTGGTCACATTTAAATTTAATCGAGATCTGATTATAACTTTTGGAGTAATCTTTGATAATGCGTATTTACTTAAATAATTTTTCGTCTACCTACGTTGTATTATTTGTCAATATAACTATATTTGAAGTCGGTTTTTTTTCGTTTGTTGAATAAAGTAGTTAGCGGTGAATACTAGTTTTTTTTTAAAGACGTATGTCTTTAAAAAAAACTAGACTAGGGTCAGCCGCCAACAATTTCTTTATAGGTTGATTTTTTAGGGTAGTTAGAAATTTTAAATTTAATTTTGAATTATTATGTGTATTTTATAAAAATTGCGTTGACGTAGTGCTTGGAAATGGTGAGCTGACGTCACCGTCAGAACTACCTCGTACCTATCGATCATGGTGTACTTCTGAGATTTTGTTGATTGTCGACGATGCATATCCACCTTTTATTCGAACCGGTCGGTATCACAGTTGTTTATTAAATTACAAATAAAATAATATTACTTAACTAAAAGCAGTTTTCGATATAGTAGAACACAACTTTAAGAAATGTTAAGAAAGCAACCTTGTATTTTAAAATATATGACAAACTTTCGGAGGACTCGTAGATTATTTGACGGTAGTTTGAAAAAAAATGAAAATATGAATTTTGATTTATTTAATTTTGACGTTGGCATAATGATTGAAAACGTTGTGCTGATTATTTGAATAGAGTATTACGTTTTTGGAGGGTAGCACAATGATCCAACTATTAACGAAATCGGTCAAGATTTTAAAACGATGCAAATGTTACAAAAATCCCCGTTATTTGTGAATGAGACGTATGAATGGCATGTAAATTTATAAATTGTGACTCATTGATTCGGATATCGCTGCATGTATTATCTAATCCTATGGCATGGTTTTTTTGACCGAAACATTTGAGTGTGTGGCAAAGTCATTGTAGGCCGTAAAAACTTATTCTAAAAATCAGTATCAACATATATATTGCTCATTGAAGATTCATCGTGTAGTTAGGAAATCGCAGTCAAATTACTACTCTTTGGTATTGTCGTGTTCCGGTGGTGAGTAAGTTAGCCGGAACTCTTGAGAATGCGTGGAGTTGACACTGGGGTTAGGGTTGCAACGAGCTTGTGATGGTATTGCAAATATCAATTATGTATGCTAAAGCAACCGCTTCTTATCGGGTGGAATGTAAGCAATTTTCTTTTCCCAAATTCTGAGCACGAGACTGACTTTTTAAGGGCTCCTCTAAATTTCGAACACAATTGCTCACGTAGTTTTCTTGTGTCCAAAAATCGTCGCGTGAATCATTGTAGACACAGAGTTGTATAATTCAGCAGCATCCTACTTACGACAATTGGTGTAATGGCGGCGCTTCCCGCGCAAAAGTGACGCGCGGTGACAAATATTCGTCGAGACAGTGCCCCAACGAATTCATTAATTATAAATAAAATAAATAGTTATTTGATGTTATCTTACGTTTAAATAAATATAATTTATCTCATAAACTTATTACTTTGGTATTTATTCAATTATTATTAGAAAACAATATAAAAAAAAAATCGCTCTGTTAAAAAAAACAGATAAAACAATATTATTAAAATTTTTATTTGTGGTAAGGAACCAGATTTCAATATTTGTTTTTTATTTATATTTTGATGAATGAATGGTATCTTAGCGAAATATATAAACAACTGTTGATTTAGTAAATGTGGACCATAGATGACTTCACTTCCTCTAGACAAGGAAGCGCGTAGGAGTACCGAGTTTTCCTAGTTTCATAGGGTCTCCATCTGTCTTTTAGGTCACGGATAATTCAATTGAGAACCCTCATAAGAAACTTCTAGAAGACTGGTAAAGAACGTTTTTGTTACAATTAAAAAACAAATAAAATATGCGCATAAAAAGTATGCTTATAAATTCGTGAGTATTTCAAAAAGTATGTTAGCAAATTAAAAAAATATTCTGGTATAAAAAATTTTTTTTTTTGGCAATAAAACACTAAGTTGACAGATATGTATATACTCTTTATGTGATAATCAATCAAAAAAATTTAATACTTGTTTTTGAGACATTATTCTATCTGTAGTCCGTTATGTATAGTAGTTTTAACGATTTAGTAGTATTGTACAGAGCTGTATCGATCACCGTATACTGGTCATAATAGTTACAGCCTTGATAGTAAAACTTGTAATAAAAACAAACGACTGCAAGTTATACTGACCGGTGCGATATAATGTATATGTATGTATGTATTTAAAACTGTATTCGTTTGTGATTAATATTTTATTTCTTATCCGTTGTTTATTCTGTACAAAACTTTGTTACGATTTTAGTACCATTGCTTATAGTCTTCGAGCAATGTATCCTGCCTGTTTTGATATACCTACGGTGTCGAGACGTGGACACAGACGAAGGGACTAGTCCAGAAGTTCAAAGTTGCGCAACGTGAAATAGAACGGGCTATGCTAGGGGCCTCTCTCGAAGATTGGATTAGAAATAAGACTATCCGTGAGAGAATCAAAGTAACTGACATAGAATAAGCAAGTTGAAGTGGCAGAGAAAAGGTCGCCTCTGTCGCATGCCATGGCCGTTGAAGCAGGCTTTTCCTGGAGTGGAGACCGCGTTTTGGCAAATGCAGTGTGACGCCCTTTGGCCCGCCATACCTGCTTACCATCAGGCATACCGTAAGCTGGTTTTCAACTTTTATAGCATAAAAGACATGTTCAAAATTGAACTGGTTATAACCGATTATTTGAATAATAATATTTTCGTACAGCCAGTGTTCGACAGGTATTTAAAAAAACATAAATTCTCACATCGGTCACGGTGTATTTAAATTAAATAAAAGCTATCAGCTCGTGCTCATTTTTTACATTTCACGCATGCTAATGAGGTGGGGGTCCGGACTAGCTAAACCCCTCCCCCCCTACATAGACACATGAACAGGTGTGGGACTTATGCTAATTGTTTGTCCAGCCCGATTTCATGTCTGTTTTATTAGTTGATTGAAAACAAAACTGATTTTAAATAATGATATTGAATTAAATCCTTTATTTTGCCTTAATGGTGTTCTGTTTCAATAGTTGTCAGAGCTTAGACGTAAAATAATAAGGAATGTATTTTTTTTTATTACAATACATTATTTAATTTGGAATTTAATTTTGTTACACATCTTTTTATATTGTAGGTATTGATGAAGAATTATGCTACCCCAAATTTGTGACGGTGTAGTAATTAAAAGATGATGAAGACAAAACTGCGAGATCTATTCAGTACATATAATATTGTAATATTTTTTTGATAAAGTAAGTTAACCGCAAACCGTTTCCTGCTTGTGCTCGTTATATCATTTTTCTGCCTACTATTAACTATATTTTTGTATGACGCTATTTTGGCGCCATTAAAAGCCACAAAACCATTTATGATGTTTTAATCTATATAGGTATTAAATACGTGATGAAAAAACTTAGCGCGGACGGAGGAGCGTGAAATTTCGTACACTTATAGTTTATATTGAGGAGTGCAGAATGATAATTTTTTTAAAAATAATGCTTAAAAATATATTACATCAATATAAAAAAAAACATTACACACACTACCATGTATAGTCTTTGACAACTGAACCTTAATAATGTTCAAACTTATAATTAAAATTAATTATGGTCGAATTTCGACCACTGCGTGACCACTAGTTTTAATAATTAAATATGTTTTAACAAACTTATAATTTGCTTCAGCCTGTAATATCCCACTGCTGGGCACAGGCCTTTTTCCCCATGTAGAAGAAGGATCAGAGCTTAATCCACCACGCTGCTCCAATGCGGGTTAGCGAATATATTCCCTACTATGAGTAATGATCGCTATCAGGTGACCGACAGTTTAATGTGCTTTCCGAGGCACGGTGGGGAGACCCACAAGGATTGCACAAACACCCAGACCACTTAACTAAACTTATAGTAAACGTTATCAATCGTCTTGTTCTGTAGTTTAACTAAACGAGTTGTTACGTTCAGAAATTATAAAAGTATTCTGTCAATAATAAAGAATTTATTTATTTACTAGCTGACCCGGCGAACTTCGTATCGCCTAACAGTCGATTCTTTAATTTTATTAATTTTTTTTTTTGAACTTTTCTCTCCGTAAGAACCATCCTCGTACTTCAAGGAATATTTAAAAAAAAGAATTAGCGAAATCGGTCCAACCGTTCTCGAGTTTTGCGCTTAGCAACACATTCAGCGACTCATTTTTATATTATAGATTTAAAACTAACTTTCAAATGATTAAATACTATTAACATTTCTTAAACATTTCGTTTATCTAACTTTACACCTTCACTTCTTGTGACATTATCATCACATATTTTATAGTTAAGGAAAGCATGTACAATTGTAATCATGGTCATCGTACCCAGGGCGTCTATCTTGCGTCAAAGCTCACCCGTGAACCTACGCAATAAAGGCCAAACGGCTATGGTGATTATATTTGCTGGTCCAACTAGATTTCTGCAAGTTAAGAATATTTCATTATAATAGTGTACTGTAATCTAGATTGTAATATCAGATAATAAATATAAAAATAAATTAATTGTTACATGTTGCTAAGCGCAAAACTCGGGAGTCGAGAACGTTGGACCAATTCGGGTAATTTATATTTTATTTTACTTTTCTAATACTCTATAGAAGGTTCTTAAGGTTTTAAGCTGTGTGGCTGCGGTAGTAAAGAATATAGCCACCCCCTCTCTTCCCGTGGGTGTCGTAAGAGGCGACTAAGGGATAACACAGTTCCGCTACCATCTTGGAGCTTAAAAAACCGACCGATGGCGGGATAACCACCCAACTGCTGGCTTTGAAATACACAGGTCGAAGACGGTCAGCAGCGTCTTCGGTGTGACAAAGCCAGCCCTGCTGTCACCAACCCGCCTGCCCAGTGTGGTGACTTTGGGCAACACACATGAATTTGCGCCATTTTTGGCGCGAACTTGTGGAGGCCTATGTCCAGCAGTGGACTACGATAGGCTGAAGTAATAGAAGGATCTTACGTAATAAAAATTTTTTTAAGAAATTTGCGTATAAAATGTAACGATTGTTATAACTTTACACGTTTGATCGACAATCGCAATATAAGACAATGTCTATCGGGACCACTTATTAACAATAATTGTTTTTATTCGCAAACGAAAAAAACCGACTTCAATTAAGACGTCCCACACTGAGTTTGCCAAGACGTGGTTTCCACTCCAGGATACGTCTGCTCCAACGGCTATCAGTCCTGCAACACAGATTACCAGCCCAACTTGCTAATTCTGTGGGCTATGTCTGTATGGTTACTTTCGTTCTCTCGCGGATAGTCTCATTTCTAATCCTATCTTTGTTAGAAACTCCAAGCATAGCCCATAATATATATGGAGACTTAATTAATTTATACGATGAAAAGCATACTCCTAGGTTGGCGAAGACTTTTCAATAAATGCCTGTTCGCTACTTTTGAATAACATATAATACTAGCTGACCCGGCGAACTTCGTATCGCCTAACAGTCGATTCTTTAATTTTATTATTTTTTTTTTAGAATTTTTCTCTCCGTAAGAACCATCCTCGTACTTCAAGGAATATTTTAAAAAAAGAATTAGCGAAATCGGTCCAACCGTTCTCGAGTTTTGCGCTTAGCAACACATTCAGCGACTCATTTTTATATTATAGATGAATAATTTTGCGTTACTCAGCCATTAGTAGACAGAATTAATAATGTTACCAGTATATATATATTTATATATTTTTTAAATATATAGACTATCGCTCGACTGTGATCTTACCTGACGGTAAGTGAAGATACAGCCTAAGGTGGTGCGCGCTTGCCTAGAAGATGCCTATGTACTTCTTGATTTATAGATACCCAAAATATAGTTAGTTAGAAAAACGGAAGCCGGAAGGGCATTCCAAATTTTTGCGGTGCGTATTAGGAACGAGGAAGCAAAGCGCTTAGTGCGAGATCGAGGGATTTCAACCACGTAGCGATGCAGATTCCTGCGATCCCTTGCGATTCGGTGGGACAAAGGTGATTATAATGTTACTAAAATATATATATTTCTTATGTCCATTTTCATTAAAAATCATTTAACAGACATTAATGTTATTTAATACGTAAAACCTTGATGTCCGAAGGATAACTTGCTTCTAAATAAAACCCGATATCGTGAACAAATCTCACCTGAATCGTGAAACACAATGTAACAGTTCGTCACAGACGAAATCTAGACGTGACGACATAATGAGAAGTCTATTTAGAAATCCTATTCACACGCCAAAAAATGTGGAACAATGCGATTTGAATAAAAATAAAGGGAACAATTGGCGGCCTTCCAACCGCAGGTGTCAGGCCGTAAAAAAAGTGTCATTTTCGCATGAAAAAAGGATTCATTGACGACCTTAGACAATTGTGAACGAAAAAAAAGTTGTGATATTTATGTGAACGTAAATTCTTTGAAGATTTTGTGAATGGGAAGGTAGTGGTCATTTTAATTGCACCTCGGTTTACGGTGTTCAGTCAGATTGTCGGCCCCTTTCATTTTTTTTTGTTACAAATATTTGTCAGAAACTAATTGATTACTGATTGATCGTCTTCCGTTCAAGCTGTGAATATAGTCCTGTGATTGGTTTAGCATAACATACATAAAATAAACACGTTGTAATGCTAACTAAATTTTTGTGTTAATCTAAGTAAAATTATTTTTTATTAAATGGCAGTATATAAATAAGCTTCAGCCTGTAATATCCCACTACTGGGCATAGGTCTCCTTCCCCATGTAGGAGAAGTATCAGAGCTTAATCCACCACGCTGTTCCGATGCGGGCTGGCGGATATATTCCCTACTATGAGTAACGATCGCTATCAGATGTACATGATAACAACCGGGACGAACGGCTTAACGTGCTCTCCGAGGCACGGTGGGGAGACTCACAAGAACTGCACAAACATCCAGACCACGGCAAACATCTGTGTGGCCAATACAAATGTTTGTCATATGCGTGGATCGAGCCCGCAACGGCCAGCGCAACAGCTACAGCCCAGAGAGCTGTGAACGTTACGCCAACGCGTCGTCAAAATATGTATAAAATTATGTTTAAGTATACATAAATATAATTTTATACATGTGTGTGTAACTTAAACATATTTACTTATTTAAGTATAATATAATTTTTTTAAGCATAATCATACCTACACATATGTACTTAGATAAAAATCCACATTATCGGTAAAACGTTTGATAGTTAAATTAAAATAAAAATTAAAAAAAAAAACTATCGTTCCACAGTAACTCTTTAAGCTTAACTCAGAGCCAAGCTTTGAAGGTTCAAATGAATGGTGTCTGAGAGATAAGGTGTTTGTGAATGCTAATGCCTTTATTATTTTCTCACGGTGCGCGTACGTTCCTATTCGAGAGTAGCCGATCCTATGAACGCCTAAACAAACAGTATTGATACATTCTTACGAACGTTTTAATTAATTTTCATCGTTCAAAGTTCAATTAAAGGTATCATTTAATTAGACTTTTAATATTTGAATTTTGTATTTGTGAATTATTAAAAAAAAAAAAAAAAAAAAAAAAAAACAATACGCTTCAATATTATGACATTACATGTTTACCGTAGTATTACAAATTATTATTATTATTATTTATAAAAACTTTTAATTAAAATCTTTTTTTTTTTTTTGATTAAATGTATAGAAGCCGACATGACTGCTTAGTTTTATTGCTCATGCAAATAATACAAAAAAAAAACAAGTTTATATCCACAACACTGGCCAGCATACTTTTAGGAAGTATAAACTTCTTAGAAAGAATTATAGTTCCTGTTAATTAATCTATATATTATTATTAATATTTTTATGTATTATAGATTAATGCAAATTTCTAAAGCGGAAACACAAAATAGATAAACATTTGTCTCTTTCCTTATTGAGCTACCTGTAAATGTATCTTATTATCTGTAGGCGCCACCATAGACAATGTTGTATATTATTGAAAGACTAGATTATACAGCTTTTGTGACATCTGTTCGTGATAACAGAACAGAAATAAATCGAACTGGAACATCTATTTTGAAAATTTTTGAAGTAAAACTCTTTGCACGCTTGACTTAGGGGTAAGCTGGTGAATGCACGACGAGAGCGTTACGAAAAGTGTGATCAGGCGAGGCAAACGGAATTTGAGAGGGAGATATAAGTTAGTGAAGATAGAAAGAGGGAGTTACATTTCGTAAGGTTTACTTTAGTCGTGTGGTCTAAAGCTTACTCGTTTTTTTAAGGATAATAGATATAACAAAAGTATTAGATTTATTATATCTATTTAGGCACAAAAGAGGGAAAGTTCTTATTTCGTTACATAAAAAATATAAATATAGTATAATATTTGCAGAGCAAAAATTATGATGTATCTATTCATCGTTTATTTCGAATTAAACACTAGTATATATTTTTATTTATTTATTCATTTATTTATTTAAAATACAAAGAAAGAGCCTTAACTAAAAACAGTATTCAAAGGTGTGACAAAAATCATTATTGATTTATCCGCACATCAGCATTCGATATCAACATTAAGCTCACATCAAAATTAAGTCTAATAAAAATCTATTCTAATAATGTTTTTAATATTACTTTTCTATTGTATTTTTTTAGCTTTCGTGGAAATTGAATATAATTCAGACAGTTTATTCCAAACAAAACTTACTAAAGTGTCGGTTTCACTGTGATGTGGGAAAACACTTCAGACCTAAATGGAAATTTGGCACGAGAAGACTTGGTGCTACTCTTGTGCGTAAACACCGTATAGAATGTCTTCGAACTGAGACTGAAGCTTGAAGTAATGGATTCAAGTGTTATATATTCATTTTCGATCGACGATTCAGCCTGTAACTGCTGAGCGTCGGCCGCTTTCTCTGTGTAGGAGAAGAATTGGAGCTTAATCCACCATCCATCCATCCATCTAACTGCGGGTTGGCGGATATATTACCTACTATGAGTAACGATCGCTATCAGGTGTATATGACAACAAACGGAATCGACAGATTAACATGTTCTTCGTGGCACGGTGGGGAGGGGAAGAAATGTTTGTAAATACAATCCAACAATACATCCCTCCCAAGCGGGCGTCGAACCCGCAAAAAGCCAGAAAACTTAACTTGATTATTCATTTATTAATTTAATAAAAACTTTGGCAAATTTAAAACTTTATTTAATACTAGCGGAAAGACTTCGTTCTGTCAAAAGTTAATAGTAAAAATTTTTTTTTAATTTTTTTTTATTATTATCAAAATCTTCCGTGGGTCTTAAGGAACATAGAAAAAAAATGCCGAATCGGTCGAGCCATTCTCGAGTGATGCGCTTAGCAACATTCATTTTTATTTATATAGAAAAGTCGATTCATTAAAGAATCAGTCGCACTCTGACTTCTGAGTAAATTTTATCGCATTTCCCATTAAAAACATGATGCACAAATATAACAGAAATAGGTGTGATTAATATAATTTCTGTGCCAATCTTGTGATTTCACACCGAGCGCTGTGACCAATCTGATAGGTGAAACATTGCTTGTGACGAATTCGTTTATTGTTATTACTTTCCAATATTTTATACTCTGAAATGGTTTACAATAAGGAAGTGATACTTTTATGTATTCCAAACAAGTTAGTTTCATTACTTAAGTAGAGTAAGTTACATTTCTCACGAAATTTCCACTGGGGACGTTTAACCTTACAGAAGATATAAGATAGAAAATATCACAGCTAAATATTGCAACCGTTTTTGTATTTTTTTTTAAATATTTTTTTTTTTAAGTATATAAACTGTAATCTTATGAATTTTTCTAGGTTAAATTATTATTTTATAAAAAAAATATATTTTTCTATATTAGACACTTATTTTTCTATATAATAAAGAATAAAAGATAATTTGCGAAAAGCGTAATTTAAATATTTAATAATTTTATTTTTTGCAAAGAAACAAAAGTATTAAGATTATAATAATCCTGTTAAGTTTCTAGTATTCAATTAGCGTTCAAGTCAACGGAATCGTTTTTAAGCTAACTTTAAAATGAAAGAAGGAGGTCCTCAGTTTGATTGTATGTTTTTAATGTGTGTTATATCATAACTTTTTACTTTTTTACCGAATTAATGATTCTTTTTTTAATCGAAAGCTATGCTTGTCTCATGTGGTGCCATTTACTTTTTTCTAGATCTGACGGCTACTTTTTGATTAATCTCTAATGATGCGTATTTAATTGATTATTTTTTGACTATCTACCATGTATTACTTGTCGATGTTAATTGTGGTATGGCGGAGCAGGAAATATCCTGCTCAAATCTGGAGCAGCATGATTGGCGAAGTGCTTCGAAGCGGTGTTGTATTCTTGTGGAAGATGAATAGAGCTTCTGGGCGGATTGGGGGTAGGGTCGGCAACGCGCTTGCGATGCTTCTGGTGTTGCAGGCGTCTATACGCTACGGTAATTGTTTACTATCAGGTGAACCGTACACTTGTTGGAACGAAGTTCCTTACGACAGGCTTGACATTTAGCTGGGCGACCGAACTGAGAAAAATGTGAGACTAAAACCGTAAGAAAAATATATAACGGAAGTGACGTAATATCAGTCACACGACTGTATAATATGACGTTTGTATAACTAAAATATTATTATTATTATTATTTTGTTTGATTTATTTTATTTTACGGTATTTGTTATTTTCTAAAATACTAAATTTCCTAAATATTTTTATGTACTTAATTAAAAACCAATCATCAAAAAAAAAAAACCAAGAACTAGAAAATATATATGTATAAAATTCAACATTTTTTTTTTTCAAATTGTGTTGCTTCTATACTATCCGAAGGAACTTCGTTCCTATCTGATGTCCCATGACACCATATAATTTTGATTTTTTTTCGTTTGCGAGCACACGCCGTTATTTATAAAATGAAATATGTTGCAGCTTAATTTAAGTTTATTTACCAATATTAATAGTAGGAGTTTTTACTAATTACGATTAAAAAAAGTATATCATAAACTACAAAGAGCATTTACGTATCACAGACATGTAACATCGTTACAAATAATTTATGGTTTCGTTAAGTTTTTATGTAGAGATAAGTTTAGCGCTCCGTTCGGTAACGCACCGGAGATTTTGTGATGTATTAGCGAAGTTATCGCAACTACAAAATGATTTCTTTTTTATATTTTTAATTATTTACTATGAATAATAAATGTTAAAGTAGATATAATGTGTTTATATTTGTTTGGTGATTATAATTATTTTTTTATTACATTTTTTTTAATTTTATTATAAACTAGCTGTGACCGCGACTTCATCCGCATGGAATAGTGATTTTGTACAAAATTTGTTGGATATATCTTTTGGTTTATTTTGGATTGTAAACACTGCCTTTATATATACATGTCTAACGTGATTCTTTAAATTGGCATAACTTTTTTATTTATGACCTGATTGACATGAAACAAACACTAAATGTTAAGTGAAGCTTACCACAACATATTAATGAATACCACATCTAAATCGGATAAGCCTTTCTGAGATTATCTTGCACATACCCACAGACAAACAGACAAAAATTCTAACAATCATTGTTTTTCATTCAACATAAAGGTCCCGATAATATTTTTTCTCATATATCTTCCATGTACAGACAGCGATCCGTTACATTTTTATTATATGTATTGATTAAATAAGTGGTTTAAATTTTGGCGAAGCAATTGGTTGACGCGCTAGCGTTTGCGGTTTTGATCATTGACAAATTAATGTTTGTAAAGATCGAAGAAAGTAGTCGTGTTGTGTGTTTGTGTGTTTTCGGGCCCATGACACAGGACTTTTGGCGCGTAAGGGAAAAATGATGAGAGTATATTTTTACGATGCGCGCGCACGCCGTCACGAAAAAAACCGACACCCTGAAGTTAGCTAGTCAACGAAGAAGAAGTTAGCAACGTGAAGCTAGCTAGCCAATGAAGTATGACTTTCTACGTGCGCACATATGTAGCTACATACACACTTTTTATTATATTTGGTGATGGTTGAGCGTGAAGCCGTTACTTATTTATTATTTATTCATTTTACATAAACATATACGTTATTATATATTATTGCGCTGTTTCAGTAGTTTAATTATCAATTAATTTGAAACTTATGCTTATTGATATGCTGTGGAAAACTGTTATCTGGTTTATAGTATTACTAGCTTCTTCCCGCGACTTCATTCGCGTGGAATAGGAACAATTCATGTACATGATTTTTGCGAAACTTTAACTGTTTAGCGCACGCAGCGGAAGCATTTAGAAGGAAAAACCCCCGATTTTGAAACATTCTTCATTGGTGCTCCGCTTCTATTGGTCATAGCATGATGATATATAGCCTATAGCCTTCCTCGATAAATGGGCTATGTAACACTGATTTTTTTTTAAATCGGACCAGTTGTTCCTGAGATTAGCGCGTTCAAACAAACAAACAGACTCTTCAGCTTTATAATATTAGTATAGATTTGTTAAAATATTATAGTACGGACTTTAATAATTCATCTTTATTAACTTTTAATGTGTTTAAAATTACAATAATGTAAAGAAAACTTATTTAATCTCCGCGCGGGACGTCGCGCGTCGTTACAACACTCACCTCTATTGTGATGTTTTGTAACGACTCAATAGAAAAATTTCTTTTTTTTTAATGAAACATAACTTACATAAACATACGTAATGATAATTGTGAATTCGTTTTATCTGTCAGTCAATAAATTAAACGATTTAAATTTGAATTATTTTCTCGCTTTCATTAGTACCAATATGTTACAGATGATTTTGCCAATGTCACGTAGAGTGCAGAAGTCACGAAAGATTTTGATCGTTCCGTTCGAGACTACACCGTTCAGATAATTTTCATGACCATGAAAATAGAAAGAAAGAAATAAAGAAAAGAAAGAAAAATATTTTATTGTTTACAATAATAATAATTGTGTTTGCAGGCAAACGAAGAAAAACCGCCTTCAATTATATCCACAAGTAATACAACGTAGGTAGACAAAAATGTTGTCAAGTAAATACGCATTATCAAGATTACTCCAAAAGTTGTAATCAGATCTCGATGAAATTTAAATGTGGCCACATGATAAACATCGGCTTTCGATTAAATTAAAAATCATCAAAATCGGTACACCCAGTAAAAAGTTATGCGGATTTTCGAGAGTTTCCCTCGATTTCTGTGGGATCCCATCATCAAATCCTGGTTTCCTTATCATGGTACCAAACTAGGGATATCTCCTTTCCAACAAAACAAGAATTATCAAAATCGGTTCATAAGCGACGGAGTTTTCCTCGAACATACATAAAAATATATATATATATACGGTCGAATTAAGTAACATCCTCTTTTTTTGAAGTCGGTTAAAAATCAAAACAATAAAAATACGGTTTCACAGATATTACGAACAATACAGGTAGCCAATCATCAAACAGTAGGTTTTGTTTTATAGCGAACCCTTAACCAACATTTAAATAGTGTAATATTGTCACCGATTTGAAAAAACCTCCATTTCATATAAGCTGATTAGGTTAATAAAATTCAAAAGACAATTTCTAACTCTCGAAATTTAGGCTACAAAGTTTTCTGTGTGAGATTAGTCAAACCATCTTTACTCTCTTGGTCTCTTTCTCTGCCATTAAACGAAAAAACGTAAAAGGCTACAATATGAAACAATATCTGATGATGAAAATTTAAAAATAAATATTAGGTAAATTTACGTCACTTCAGTTCATTACATCATCTTTGGCGCCGTTTATTTTGATCCACATACTACGTGCACCAGTAAGACATTCCCCCAGGTGTGAATAATGAAGATAAGAGTATTACTAATAGACAAACACGGTTTGCGTCAAGATTCCTCGTACTATGATACAAGTACTATTGTTAGGGGGCAGCACCCTTTACTGAACAGGACAAGTGGTGTTTATTTGTTTTGATAAGTAGTTTTTTTTCTTTATATCATAACGTTAGGGTAAACCTTTTCCATTTGTTAATTTTGTGTAAATAAATAAATGATTTCTCGTTGTTGTATTTTACGCTAGGTTGTCTTTACTGTTATCTATGTTTGTTTACAACAATAGGTATTATTTTATTTAACAGGAAATAGTTATTATTTTGGTTTTGTGGAGTCAATTATTAATTCCAATTGACCTATTTCGTCATTATACATTTTATTATTACGGAAAATTTTACCTATTATTACGACATTCCTCAAATGAAGTGGCTGTCAGCTTGGTAACGGTTGACTTGTTTAACGGCTTAAAATCTTCTAGAAAATTGGCGTGCTGTATCCTCACTCATTGCTAGCTTCTATCCAAACCAAACCAATTTCTATTAATTAGCTACTCGTTTTCTTGCTCTTCCTGGAGAAATATAAGAGGCCATAAATAAACACCAAATGTAAATACACATGCTTCAAAGACCCGACTTCCTTCCGCAAATTTCGTAAACGTGACAATATTTTAAAAATGTGTTAAATATTTTCTAGGTAAGATATCATTCAATCATTTGGCTTTTAATAGTGACAAGATAGCACGGAGGCTTTTGTCAATGTCACGTAGAATGGCGAAGACACGAAGACGGCGAAGGCACATAGTAAAAAAAAAGATAAGTAAAGAAACAAATAATAAGCAAGGAAACAAAAGTTTATCTCAAAAATTTTCCACTGACGTCATGACAGAGGCGCCGGCGCGTGTCCACCTGAGTGATTGTATGATTGGTCCTGATAGGATGATGGGATGATTGTCGCGCAGCATCCTGTTCTCCACTTGTCTCTGCCATTCATAACTAAAATTGATCCGTTTTTATGTTTCATTCAAATTACCCGTGACTCAGTCTACTAGGCCAGTATAATTTTGTTTATTTCCTTGATACTTTCCTTAGTAATTTATACGCCAATTCAAATAATACTGCTGTCATGTAGGTGTGGTGTATTACTGTGGTGGGGATAGTAATTTCCTTCAGGCGCTGCATCGACAGCAGGGTCAGCAATGGAGTTGCTATGCTCCCAATTTTGCAGGGGTCCATATGCTTTGGTAACTGCTTTCCATTAGGCGGACGGTACGATTGTTCCATAGTGCTATAAAAAAATAATTACATACAGAATATTACTATTGACTGGTATATGTTAATGGTGGTGGCTCTATTAACTACTTAGCGCAGTAGCGTGTCATTTTAAAGCCCATCCTGTTTTTAATAAACGAGATTTGAAACGTTATAAAATACTTGTGTTTATTAGCAAACGAAAAAAACCGACTTCAATTATATCGACAAGTAATACAATGTAAGTAGACGAAAAACATTAACAAACACACTAGTCGTCACTACGATTTTCGAGGGTTCCCCTCGATTTCTCAGGGATTACATCATCAGATCCTGATTTCCTTATCATGGTGCCACTCTTAGGATATCTCATTTCCAACAAAAAAAGAATTATCAAAATCGGTTTATAAACGACGAAGTTATCCTCGAAGATACATTTAAAAAAAATTATATACGGTCGAATTGAGTAACCTCCTCCTTTTTTGAAGTCGATTAAAAAAGGTAAACTGGTATTCTGAAATTATCACAAAACAATAGTTTTTCATAATATTTAGTACTATAATAACAAGTTGCATAGTCAACTACAGAACATTTTTCAAGTACTTTGGAATAATTCGAGACTTCGAAACATTTAATTGTACTGGTCGATACTGTACTTACAACGCCAGTAGCGCTCACGCAGTATGTCATTAAAATATTACGTTAAAAGTAATGCAATTTTATAGTCATAAAATTGTTTTGATATCACGTTTTGAACGAAGCAGATGTTATGATATTTCGCTATGATGCTTTGATGGATTAAAATAGGTCAATGATGTTAACAGGGCTGCCAGTAAATGATTTTTAGAGATATACTTGTGTTATAATTAAAAAAAAAAAATTCTTTACAGTGAAGAGGCCTTAGTAAGATTTACTTTTGAGTGACTCCTGAGTTACTGTGTTTGAGTTCTAACAAACACAACATAAGTCCTGAAATTGTCGTCGTTGATTTCGTCATTTCTTTTTGTATGAATGAGTATCAAGTGTTACTGTTTGATGTCATTCATCTGCGCTGTTAGTATTCAGTATTCCATAAATACAGTTAAAAAATTGATGGTTAAATTTATACCCGGCAAATTAATTTTTAAAAGAAATACTTTTGTACAAATGTTTTAAATGTATACAATTAAATAATTTCACTCTAAAAAGATGATTTTATTTTATTATGTGTTTGAAATATGTACGCTTCAACCTGTAATATCCCACTACTGGGCATAGGCCTCTTTCTCCATGTAGGAGAAGGATCAGAGCATAATCCACCACGCTGCTCCAATGCGGGTTGGCAGATATATTACTTACTATGAGTAACGATCGCTATCAGGTGTATATGATAACAACCGGGACCGACGGCTTAACAGTTAAAATATGTGATTAAACTTAAGTTTCCTTCGTCAGAAGTGAGTCTCTTATCCAAAATGATGAGCAGTTTCTACCATTCATCGATAAGAGCAGCCCTTACCTTTAACATCTTTATTCAGCTTACGCTTATTACCTACCATATAGGAATAAAAATTCTGCTTCAAAGGGTATTATTTCGAATCATTCATGCCCTATATTCCGGTACCATTCGCCACACTACACTCGTACGTCTAGTTGCAATTATTTCACAAGACAGATGCGGGTTCGAGTCTCGTCATTATCTTACTGTGCACTTAGTACGTTATTAAATAATTTTATACCATCTTACCTCGCGAACTCCGTAATATCATATATTATTTCTAGTTAATAATTTTGAAATAAAAGTATTGACAACTATTTTCGAAGTATAACTTCTTTACGCACGCTTGACTGGGGAAGTAAGTTGGTGAATGCGTGAGGTGTGCGTTATAAATAGTGTGATAGGTCGAGGCGAACGGAACTAGAGAGCGAGGTGCGAGCAAACATTTTCTTTCTCTGTGTTATAGCCAGTTACGTATCGTACTCGTATATCTAAGACAGTGCAGGTCTATTGTGCAGGTCTATTGTTAAAGAAGTTTTACTTCAGTCGTGTGGTCTAAAGCACACTCGTTTTTGCAGATATTTGCATAATACAGATGATTGTTTCTGGTCTAATTCTGGATGTACGTGCTCGTAGGTCCCCGTACCTTTGAGTGCCTTTTAAAGCTATTAATCCCAGTAGTTATTATATTTATACGGTAGCGATAAATATAAATTCACGAACATCACAGCGAGATATGAAAGTCAAAATACCTTGATAGTGGTATGAGAGACAAATAATATAAACATAATAATTGTTGGTACAGCTTCTTTATCTATACTAATATTATAAAGCTGAAGAGTTTGTTTGTTTGTTTAAATGCGCTAATCTCAGGAACTACTGGCTCTGGATAGTCCATTTCTCGAGGAAGGCTAAATATTACATAAGAATTTAGTTCTTTTTTTTCACAAATTAAAACGATCGAAACCGCGGGGCACATCTAGTATACGTATAAAGTACTGAAGTAGCTCTTGTCCGTTTCTACGTTCGACCATTTGACATATGCCAAGGACGCATTCTTGAGGCTGTCGGACTACAGTTTATTATTTTTTTAATTTTAATTTTTAAGAAAATTTTCAGTATTTTTTTAAATTTGCACACTTAAATTATTCGGTAATAAACCTGCTTAGAGATTATGTATTTGTAGTAATTATTAGAATATAAATTTGTTTCTATGTTCTTTAAAACTATATTTTATCTTTTAAATCAAATAATTTAACACTAGCGACGTCTGTCCGTCCATATTTTTTTACACGATAAGTAATCAACATATCATATATGTACTAAAACCTTCTCCGAAACACGCTGCATCTTATGGTGTAAGTATTAATCCGATCGGTTCAGTAGTATGCGCAGTATAACCGACCAAAAAACCGGCTCTTCATTTATTAGTATAGGTTTAAAAATAAATATCGATACATTTCAAATGAATTTTCCAAGTTATAATATATCTTGAGAAACGTGCGATAACTATTCGATGAATCACAAAGATCGTCCTTGTCGGATTCCAATGCACATTTTCACTGTTTAAAAAGTTACGCACAACGAGGCACGGATTCGATATCCGGGCTAGAGGCTATTATGAATGACATGAGTCATATTAACGTAAAAATTTTCGCGCCTTTTTCATTCCATTCGTAATTCTTTCGACTATCAAGACGATGTGAGTATTGAGTCATTATCGAACGTCCTTGCGGGTGCAACTCGCGTACTTAGCCAGGGTTCCATATTTGTATGCGTTGATTACTATTTGTTACTTTTTCATATAGAGTCTATTCGAACTTGTAGCGTGACTATTCAAACCACATTATATATTGTGTTGATATTAAAAATAAATAAAACTTGACTGATTGACCGTATTGTTTTAACGTAATTATAAACAATATTTAGGTGCCTCATGAATTCTAAAGTAAACACAAATAATACATACAGTACCTCTGTATAATGTATATTTGAGTAATTATATGATTTATTTACTATAGATTAAATAATTTTTTTGTAGTACTAGATCGTTCAATAAGTCCCGAGACTAACCTGGAAATGGCGCATATATTAAAAACTCTTTTGATTTTTAAAAAGTACTGGCTATCAATACAAGAATATGTGTCAAATTTTTAAAAATGGAACAATAAAATTATTGATTTTGAAACATTTAAGTGACGCTACGGTTGTAATTTCGATACAATGGAAAAAAACGAGTTTCGCGTGTTGATAAAACATTGTTTTTTAATGGGAAAAAATACCGTTGAAGCACAGCAATGGCTTATAAAATGTTATGCAGGATCAGCTCCCTCTAAAGCAACCATTTGTCGGTGGTATGCCGACTTCAAACGCGGTCGCATGGACACCAATGATGGGGAACGCTCAGGTCGTCCAAATGAAGCAGTGACTCAACAAAATATTAACCAAGTCCTCAAAATCGTATTGGAAGATCGGAAGTTAAAAGTGCGAGAGATAGCCGAGATAGTGAAGATTTCAGCTGGTAGTGTTTTCACTATTTTACATAAAAATTTGGCCATGAAAAAGCTTTTTTCTAAGTGGGTGCCGCGTTTGCTTACAACTAATCAAAAGGAACAACGTATCAATGATTCAGAGCGATATTTGGCGCTGATGAATCATAATAAAAAGGATTTTTTACGTCGGTATGTAACAATGGATGAAACCTGGATATACCATTTCACTCCGGAATCCAATCGGCAGGCAGCGGAGTGGAGAGCGGCTGGTGAAAGCCGCCCGAAGCGTCCAAAGACTCAGAAATCGGCCGGTAAGGTTATGGCGTCTATATTTTGGGATGCGCATGGAATACTTTTCATCGACTACCTTGAAAAGAGGCAAAATATAAATAGTGACTATTACATGTGCTTATTGGCGCGATTGAAGTACGAAATTACGGATAAACGGCCTCACATGAACAAAAAGAAAGTGGTGTTTCACCAGGACAACGCGCCTTGTCACAAGTCCGTGAGAACGATGGCCAAAATTAACGAATTGGGCTTCGAATTGCTTCCTCATCACCCTTATTCGCCAGACTTGGCCCCCAGCGATTACTGGCTGTTTGCAGACCTCAAAAAAATGCTTTAGGGTAAGAAATTTGACTCAAATAGTGAAGTTATCGCAGTAACGGAGGCTTATTTTGAAGCCAAAGACAAATCGTTCTACACACATGGGATAGAAAAGTTAGAAAAGCGTTGGAGGGACTGTATCGCTCTTGGAGGAGACTATGTTGATGAATAAAAATTAATTTTATAAAAAAGACCTTTTTTTAATACTTAGTCTCGGGACTTATTGAACCACGTGTTAATTATATTTCTTTTTGATGTACATTAAGAGCCATTTCACAAAAATCGATAACAATCCGCGAAATTGTAATATTTTGACGTCGTTAATCTCAGTGTTGGATGCAATAATGTAATTTACATTCTTGAAATATAATAGAGCAACCTTTGTTGTAGTCGATAGTTAGATCAGAATTTTGATTTATATTATCTGTATAAAATTATTAACCTTTTCATCAGCCTCCTCCCTGGGTAAACGGTCGCAATGTATACTTTGAAGTCCTATTTTTCAATAACCTCTACAATGCAACAGTTTAAAAAAAACATCGTAATATGTGGAGTATAATTTTGTTGAGGACTATCACAGATTTTTATTCCATTTGTATCTCTATTAAACGATAAAAAAATTTAAAGTTACGAATATTTTCCAAATAAGTACAATTTTAAAAGCGATATTTTTCTTAGAAAACTAAGAAATTTTAACGAACTATCTTCATCAAAGTAAACTTACATCATTAAGGAATATAAAAAAAAATAATTATAATATGTAATCATTTTTAATACATTTTATATTAAATAATAAAAAGATAGTATATATTACCACGCATCAAGCCCAGTAAATCAGTCGAGCGCTAGCGCTCTTAGAGGTGAGGTCCACGCCAAATTCTGCGCAGCCGTCTCTTTCGTTCACACGCGCTAAGCGCCTGTTGTTATAGCGGATAATCCGCATTTGATACTTTCATAATAAAATAAACATATTACGAAAATGACTGTAAAATAATATAATGATAATTTCTGTAAACAAATGTATAATTTAATTTTCTTTGTTCACATTATCAATGCAAATAGGCATTTCAATCTGTTTGTCTTGTTATTTGTTAATTAATATGTTTGTCGGTGTCGATGTCATAAAACGCTATTTTATTCATATCGTAAATATTAGATTCATTCGTAAACTGAAAAAACTAAATCACTTTATAAACAATTTTTTTTTTTAAAAAATTGTTTTTTAAAATTGATTTATTATCATATTTTAAATTTATTGACTGTTGTTATATAACATACTTGAAATTTTTAACAAATTAATTATGTAAAAAACATTTTATACCATAGTTATAATTTTTATTATATGTAAATTAGAAAATGATCAAGATGGTCTTTTGGTTGTCACACTATACTTACTAGCACAAAGATCGCGCGGCTCGTACGACTCGCGCGATGCGACCAAATTTACCTAAACTTGCAGAGCGTAAAATTGTGAAACACCTTAAGGTAAGGTTTACTTTACTTATACCGACCCAATACCAATATACCCAATCCAAAATAAGCAGACTCTGTTAAAACGGTAGTAAAATACTCAAAACAAACATCTAAAGCTTGTTTTTAAGAAGTTTTTAAGTTGAACGCACTAGTCATAATTAGATCCGTAATAATTACAGCTTATAATTAGTTGAAGTCAAATTACCATCCAATTAACATGGCATTACTGTAATTGTTAAAGTGTGTCTCCACACAATTCAGTCTGTCATTATGAGCTATAAAAATATTTTTTTAAGTAAAGACAATGTATTTATTTTCAAAGTATCGAACGCTCATTATACATTATACTAGTTGACTCCGCAAACGTTGTTTTGCCATGTATGTTATTAACCCCCTTAACCCCCCTTTATAACTTAGGGGTACGAAAAATAGAAGAGAACCTGTGTAGCTACGGCAGTAAAGAAATTTTCTGCTCAAAATATGGAGCAGCCCGACTGGGGTAGTACCTCGACCTTACAGAAGATCACAGCAAAATAATACTGTTTTCAAGCAGTATTGTGTTCCTGTTGGTGAGTAAGGTGACCAGAGCTCCTGGGGGGATTGGGGATTGGGTCGGCAACGCGCTTGCGATGCTTCTGGTGTTGCAGGTGTCTATAAGCTACGGTAATCGCTTACCATCAGGTGAGCCGTACGCTTGTTTGCCGACCTAGTGACATAAAAAAAAGAAAAAAAAAATTGCCACCCCCTTTCTTCCCGTGGCTGTCGTAAGAGGTAACTAAGGAATTCCACTATTACATTGGAACCTAAAAAGTCGTCCGATGGCGGGATAACCGACCAACGGCTGGCTTTGAAATACACAGGTCGAAGACGGGCAGCGTCTTCGGTGCAATAAAGCCAGCCCTGCGGTCACCAACCCGCCTGCCCAGCGTGGTGACTATGGGCAACACACATGGCTATCAGAGACTTTACCTTCAGGTGGATAAAGTCTAAGATCATAGGACACGTTTATTCACCTTCTAAAGTTCGCTTTTGTTTCAGGTTGCGAAATACAAAGATCTGGCGGAGAAAGTGAAATATGGTAGTGAAACGTAAATAATTGTGTTTGCTCGCAAACGAAAAAAAAACCGACTTCAATTACATCGACAAGTAATACAACGTAGATCGACGAAAACATAGTCAAGCAACTACGCGTTATCAAAGATTACTCAAAAAGTAGTTATCAGATCTCGATAAAATTTCTATGTGACCACATGATAAACATCAGCTTTAGATTAAATTAAAAATTATCAAAATCGGTACACCCAGTAAAAAGATATTACGGATTTTCGAGAGTTTCCCTCGATTTCTCTGGGATCCCATCATCAGATCCTGGTTTCCTTATCACGGTATTAAACTACGGATATCCCCTTTCCAACAAAAAAAGAATTATCAAAATCGGTACATCCAGTAGAAAGTTATGCGGTATAATACAACGTAGGTCGACGAAAAAAGCGTCAAGTAAAAACGCATTATTAGATATAGCTCGAAAAGTAGTTGTTAGATCTCAAATAAATTTAAATGGGACCAATTGGCACACACCACCTTTCGATTAAAACAAAATTTGTCGAAATCGGTCTACCCGGTCAAAAGTTCTGATGTAACATACATAAAAAAAAAAAAAAAAAATACAGTCGAATTGAGAACCTCCTCCTTTTTTGGAAGTCGGTTAAAAATATATCAGAAATTTTTGTCTGGTAGATATCGCTATACATTGAAATCGATTCGAAACTATCGAACTATGAAACTGCCTCTTCGTAACTTACATCGTCTCCGTTGGTGACAGTTTGATGTGTATTTCTTTTTGACAATCTGAATGACAACATCGCTCTTTAACTTCACGATTTCTTAATAACCATTAAGGGCTGTTCTTCTATAACGTATTTCGCTAGAGTTCATCACTAATTTATTTATTTACACTTTCGTACACCAATACAAGGTTTTAACAGCATTACAAATGATAGATAAAAATAGAATTTGCATCAGTTGCAACAGGCGCCGTATCGCTAATACAGCGATCTCTTCCAGGCAACCTTTGGGCAGAGGACTAAATAAGAAGTGTGGGATGGGGCGCAAAAATGTTATGAAACATACACATGAACATATTATACTCACATACGTACATGTACATCACATACATCATCAGATCATTTGCATATTTCTACTGAAGCACCATAATACACTTTAAGACCTCACACAAACTTGTCCAAGAGTCTCTAACGCCGAGTTGCACGAAACAAAATTAAAATTTAAGTAGAGATTAAACTAATTTAATCACAAGAATTTCATACAATTCTTGCGATTAAATTAGTTTAATCACTACTTAAATTTTAATTTCTTTTCGTGCAACTCGGCGTAAGACAAGCAAGCGTGTAATGAAAAGTACTGTTTAGAACCCTGGCTTTTTTCGAGTAATTTAAAAATATAATAAAGTATAAATAAACAGGATTAATAACGGATGATAAAATTAATTGAGTTAATTAATAGTATGCTATCGAGCGAGTGAGACAGGAATCGATATACGACCCTTTGTAACCCGATCCTTGCGGTCGTACCGTACGGGACACGTAAAGCAGCGCGGTGGAAGGAAGCTACGGTTCTTGATGCTTGTTATTAAGTATTTGTTGTCATTTGGAATTATTGTTTATAAGATTTAACACTTACAACAAAAAACTCATTAAATTATAACTATTTTTTTACAATGAACATTTAAATAATATAGAGTGATTACAATCTGTAGGTGAGTGAGAGATGACATGTGACGGAAGGTCGATGAGGTAAACCAAACCTAATGAAAGTCGAAGGTATATGCAAAAAATACAATCGAATTGAAACCGTCCTCCATTTTTGGAATTCGGTTAAAAAGCAATTTCGTAAGAAATAATCCAAATTAAAGAAGATCATTAGATCACAAAGACAATTTTATTACATTTCCGAGTGTGTGAGTTGCTCAAAATTTGAAGCAGCCCGATTGGGAAAGTATCTCGACCGTGCAGAAAATGTGGAAAACATTTATGTTGACGTTTATTCTGAATTAAGCGTTTTAATGTCTTGGTTTAATTAAACATTCTCCAGTTTGTAATATTATTAATAAGCTATCATCATTATTAAGAAAAATGCCTGGCTATTAGTAAATTACTTGTAGTGCGAAAGACATTTGACGTTTTTTAACCGACTTCAAAAAGGAGGAGGTTCCTCAATTCGACCGTATATATATTTAATGTATGTTCGGGCCTTCGGGGATAACTTTGTCGTTTATGAACCGATTTTGATCATTCTTTTTTGTTGGAAAAGAGATATCCCAGGGGTGGTACCATGATAAGGAAACCAAGATCTGATGATGGAATCCTAGAGAAATCGAGGGAAACCTTTGAAAATCGTAGTGACGGCTAATGCGTTTGTTAATTTTTTCGTCAACTTACGTTGTATTACTTGTCTATGTAATTGAAGTTTTAAGTTTCTAAATTTTACGATTTAGAATTTGCGATGTTTCACTCAAAATAATAGTATTCTTTTTTGCATAAGCCTTATAAAGACATACAAATGCAGACCAAATTCTCATACCGAGTTATGAGAGGCTATGAGATCTATGATATTTTTTCCATAGAGTTCGACCGTTACGTTCTCTTTGGTATCACAACGAGATAACAAAAAGTATGTTTCAAGATTTTATTTCGAAACTAAATGTTAACACAATCATCGTTAAGTTTCATTGTTTTAAGGATACATTAAATTCTCGTGATTTCGACGAATTGTCTGCATTCGAAACGTTACGTAATTGTTAATTAATGTGAAATTCGCTTCAAATATTTTAGTACTTTTTTTAACCTAATCGTTCTGTATCGAGCCGCCTCAATCGCTTAGTGCCAACCGAATAATAACAGAAAGAATAAATCTATACATATAATAAAATGGTAGGAAAGTCAAAACTGTACATTGAATATTTTTATTAAATACTTGGGGTGTGATCTACAATCGATGCCGAAGCCAAAAATATAGTTTTTAGAATTTTTGTCTGTTTGTCTGTATGGATTTACTTCAAATTTGGCATGAATATTATTAAGAAGTCGGGTCAACATATAGGCTACATATTATCATGCTATCACCTACGGGGAACGAGCAGTGAACCTTTATTTCTTCAACGCATTCTGTAACAACGTGTAATCTAACGACGCATATTTGAATGTTGTTATTATGTTAATAACCATGCTAATAGCTAGCTTCACACTATAAATAATGATATTCTGTCATATATTTAGTATCAGCATTGCACCCGTGCGAAGCCAGGGCGAGTCGCTAGTATTTAATATAACGACAATTTTACAAATACAGTATGAGATTTTTTTTTGAATTAATACTTTCTTAGAATCGTTGCGTTTAGAAACTTGATGAAACGAAAATGCGTCACGATTAGATAGAATGAGACAGAATACATTACTGTTTAAAACGACACTTACGATCTTTATCACGAGACCGTGATCATCATCGATAGAACACACCGCAACGGCTTAACTTTATGTGTTTTCAGAAGTTTTAATTCTGCCGTGTGTGAATTGTACACACACTTTTCTTTAAAACGGGTATGTATACATACAAGTAACATATTTTTGGCGTGATCAGATTTTTCAAATGAAAACCAAAGATAAAATTTCCTTTATTAACCGACTTCAAAAAAGGAGGAGGTTACTCAATTCGACCTTATATGTATATATTTATGTATGTTCGGGGATAACTTCGTCGTTTATGAACCGATTTTGATAATTCTTGTTTTTTTTTGTTGGAAAAGAGATATCCTTAAAGGTGGTACCATGATAAGGAAACCAGGACCTGATGATAGAATCTTGGAAAAATCGAAGAAGAAGAATTTTCGTCTACTTTCTTCGTTGTATTACTTGTCGATGTAATTGAAGTCATTTTTTTTTCGTTTGCTAGCAGACACAATTATTCAAGTAGATTTCAACAGTAGGTACCTACTTTTGAAACGTTATTTAAGCAAAATTATAATATCTTTAATAGATTAACTACAGTTATTGTGAAGTTATATCCTATTCTGAATTTAGATTCGACTGAGAAGAATGAGCAAGAAACTCAACTGTTACTGTTTTAAAAATTATTAATCTTAAATATAGTATGGGTTTATAACTTAGCGTAAACTAAAGTTGTACATTTTTTTATACAATTATGTCGGCAAACAAGCGTACGACTCATTTGATGGTATGCGATTACCGTAGCCTATAACAACAGAAGGATCATGAGCGCGTTGCCGACGCTACCTCCAATCATCCTAGGAGCTCTGGTCACCTTACTTACCACAGGAACACAAGCTTGAAAGCAGTTTTTAGCTGCGCTTATCTGTAAGGCCGAGGCACCCCAGTCGGGTTGCTCCAGATTTTGAGCAGGATATTTCCTGCTGTGGCAAATCTCAGTGAAATACATATTTTTGAAATGTGCAATGACCTGTACTTCAGTTAAACTTTCACACGGACAATATGTTACCTAAGGTTAGTGAAATGTAATGTCACCCCCTATGATATTCCACGGGCTGTAATCAATTTCACGGAGTTAATGAGATATGCCACAGTTTTAGACGCTAGCGGACAATTTAGCCAGCCCCTCGCGTGAAGCGTGAACTGGACAGGTGGCGTTACGGTGCGCGCGCGCACCTGATCGACTTGCTTATTGATTTACTAGACGATGATAGGATTTCTGTTTTATGTATGTATTATTACGATTGTTTTTGTATGGTGTTAGGGTTGTTACTATCAACCCTCACAACACAATACACTTTATTGCCCTAGTGATCTAGTGAATATGATTATGAGTTTTTTATTCCTGCTGACGATCAGCACTTATCATCATCACTTCAGTTTATCGCAGTCCTCTGCTGGACATAGGCCTCCTCAAGTTTGCGCCAAAAATGGCGTGCCCATTGTCCCCACGCTAGGCAGGCGGGTTGGTGACCGCACTGTTGACGATGAACAAAACGTATTCCTTCTATTTTGTAACGAAGGATATAAGATTTACATTATTTTTACAATCGTCTTAATTCTTGTGGTCTCAATTTGTCTGATGTCTGGTTTTTATTCTAAATTAAATTAAAAACATAATAATGTCAGAAAAGTTCTTTAAACGTTTACGTCAATAAAAACCTATTAAAAGTGTAAATATCATAAAAATTAGAAACTAGACAAAGTTATTTAGTTTCCTAACCTGCCACAACCCCGACCTACCCCAACATTCATACAGATAACCTTGAAAAACAACCCCTGAAATTTTAATATCAATTAACCCTTCTAAATATGTCACGCGTTATTATGTCATTAGGGAGTTATTAGTGATGATTAATGGCGGAGTGGTTTCAACCCTTTCGAGGGGGTGATAAAGGTATTAGTTTTGTGACGTTGTAATTATTCATTTATAGGGAAACTGTTGTTTGTGATTATTATTTTTTATTTAAACCTTATAATTAATTTGATTTAACTGTTGTTTTTAATTTTTTTCTGTTTTAATTATTTTTGCTATAACTTTAAGGGTTAGAAAGAAGTGGTGCTCGCTTAGTTACATAAATCTTTAATTCATTATTACATAAGCTATCCGCCAGTAAAAGTACCGTCTAATTGGTCCAGACGTTTCAGAGATTATCCGGAACAAACAGACACAGACAGACAGACAAAATTTAAACAAATGTTATTTTGTATATATCCATTAAGTAAAAAGCTAGTAGGTTATTTTAATATTACAAACAGACACTCCCATTTTATTTATTTGTATAGATATACATATGGCTGGGATATGGATAAGATGGGATCACGAGCTCAAATCTACCATATCTCATCATCATCATTTTTTTTAGGAATAAATTTATACCAAATTCAACAGATTATGAGATATTTTACTTTATTGTTCACGGCCAATAGCAATGTATACTAAAAAGTACTTCCCACCCCTTTGTTCAAGAATTGCCCCCTTTTCAAACATTCGAATCCGTCCCTGCCACAGGTCAAGCTGCCGTCACAACTTTCGTACATTTCCGTACAGCCTTCTGCGTGTTATTGTTACATCGTTCCCACCAGACGGACAGTTTCTTGAATCACAGGACACGGTAACTGCGGCGCTGGTTGACATAATGGTAAGAATTCCCCGTTGATTATGGGAAGCGCTCGCCTACAATGAATATGAAATTACCGTTCTTGATACTAAGTGATATATTCTATGGCTTCTTGATTTTAAATCAGTTATTTTATTAATAAAAATAGGATTGTATTTAATCTACATCTAACGCCGGTGTGTACTGCCACTACACCTGAGCGGTTGTTAGCGGGTTCGACTCCCGCTCGAAAAGGATATTTGTATTTTTACAACAATTTCTTTCCGATTTAGATGTCTGTCCTTGTGGGTCTCCTCACCGTGCCTCGGAGAGCACGTGAAGCTGTCGGTCTCGGTTGTTATCATGTACACCTGATAGCGATCGTTACTTATAATAGGGAATATATCCGCCAATCCGCAGTGCAGCACGGTGGTGGATTAAGTTAAGATCTTTGATGATGACGGAGAAAGAGTTCACCATGTAGGAGAGGTATCGGATTCTATGATCCATCGATATTATAATATACAACCGCAATGCATACAGCAATGGTTAAGGATTTGATCTGCACACGAGTCAAATATTTGTAGGGCAATAATTTATCATTATCTAACTGACTGACTACATTTTCCTTATATTAACTGAGGTAGGGCACAGCAGGAATTTCCCGCTCAAAAATTGGAGCAGCCCGACTGGGGTAGTACCTCGACCTTACAGAAGATCACAGCTAAATAATACTGTTTTCAAGCAGTATTGTGTTCCTGTTGGTGAGTAAGGTGACCAGAGCTCCTGGGGGGATTGGGGATTGGGTCGACAACGCGCTGGCGATGCTTCTGGTGTTGCAGGCGTCTATAAGCTACGGTAATCGCTTACCATCAGGTGAGCCGTACGCTTGTATGCCGACCTAGTGACATAAAAAAAAAAATATGCGTGAAGGAAAAAAAAAACCATTTTATGAAAAACATTTTATTCTTTTGTTACAAATAACTTAAAAACTTGACGTACATTTATTGTTTCCCCTTAAAAAAATAATTTTTTTAATCGCAACAGGTAAAAGATTTTTGCGTATTGACAATCTACAGGTTAATTTTGTTTTATTTCACTTTACAAACAAATTAGACAAAACAACCAAAAATAATATACACATCCTTAAAATGTATTATATAAATAAACAAAATCTTACTTTTGGCTTCATACACCTTATTTAAACCATTTGTGATTGCATTTAGGAGTTTAAAAAACTTACGGGTCAAAAATTTTCTATTTCGTCTTAATATTAATAAATTAAATTGTTTATCAAATTATTTAAAACAATTTAAACCAATGTTAAACATCAATGTCACTTTCCAGAAACATTTCTAATATGATTTTACAACTTCACAGATTTAAATTCAATAAATAAATAAAAAAAATTGTCGTATTGTATGTTGATAGATATAAATAATACCGATACCTGTACACTTGGTAATTCCTATAAAAAACCGGTTCGACTGAGACCTATTAATAATTCAACATCTTATTTCATCTCGCTAACATACAGGTGTTTAAAATAATAAAACTCAAGTTTGCACTTAGGGCAACCTTAGGACCTAATGTTATACAATATGTACAATTTGAACACACATTTTCATACAAAAATGTATTAAAAATAATACAATCAAATTTTGTACTGATCTCTTTAAATTATACACTATTCAAATCTAATTACAAAACCTTACGACTACGTGGCAAAGTGGGATATGTCCTAAATAATAAGTTTCTCAAACACGATATGATTACATGCATAGATATGTCAATTTAGCGAGCTTTATATATTTATTATCGGTATATTAAAGCTGATTCATTCGACCACCGAGGTCGGAATAACCCTCTCTGCAAAATATTAAATGTTTGCAAAAAAAGGTCCTCGATTCATCAAAGAAAAGGTGCCCGCGATGAATACGTGACATCCATCGACAGATTAAGTGTGAAATTATAGCGAAACAAATCTATCCGATCCCATATTTAAGGGCCCTTTGTTAAATGGCATTACGTCCGCATGTTTGTCACAACATTATTAGAGACGCGGTCGGCGGTGCCTTCAGCTGCTTATGCTACATTCTTTCATACCCTTTATCCAAGGAAGACATTCTTACATACATTATAATACTATGGCGTGTAGGGGCTACAAAAACTATCGAAAATTCAGTCTTTCGCTCGGAGGTTGGAGGTGTCACTTGGAGGATTGTGAAGGCACAATTAGAAGCCAGGATCACGAAATGATGCAGTTCTTATCGTGCTGGGCGTTCTTTCTTTGTCTTTCTCGCTTCGCACACGCCACTGCGTCGTTTGGTACATAGGATATCCTGACTCCTCCGTAAGCTCGTCTCGTGGGCAGTGTGTATGATTCCGTCGAAGAAGAGGATGAGGAACATGTACTGCAATAGCTGCTGGCGTCGTCATCTTTAGTCTTTTCTTTACGTATTGGCTCGTCAGGTTCAAAGGCTTCGTTATCGTCACCGCAAAACCTGACCGTTCTACCTCCTCTTGGTTTTCTTTGTGCACCTTTTTCGTCTACAAGCATGAGTTCAGGCATCGAGGTAGAATGACCAGGTGTCACCACGGTCTGCGCTTCTACTGGATGAGGAGGTTTCCAATGAGCGTCGGGAGAATCCTTAGTTTCTTCTGAAGTTGGTGTCGGTTGTATTTGGTGTTCGGTCATAGATTGTTCTATTCTTAAATCTGTCAATGCTCTGTCTAAGCTAAGGCAAGCGTGTGGCGGTGGTGGTGGGTGAGGCGGAGGTGACTCCGGAGCTAGAGACGCACTGGGCTCAGAATCTGCATCTATATGAGGTGAAGGTTCTCTTTGTGGAGATCTTGTTGGGGATTTCGGCGAAGGTATTCTTCTCGGTCGCGGCACCCTCGGCGGTCTAGGTCCTGGTCCTGAAGAATCTGATGGCGTAGGAGGTTCCCCTTTCGAACATGCTATAGAGCAAAAGATGGCACCTTTCCGAGGTAAAAATGGTCGACCTAACAGGCTGGCTCGACATGTGTGGCAAGCGAAGCATCGTTCTGTGGCATGCCAGTGCTGACCTTCGTGAGACATCTGACCCTGGTCGACGCCAATGGGTTCACCGCAGGCGTCACAATACTCCGCGAAGCAGTTGTCGAAACATGGCAAACAATATGGCCTCGCTTCCCTCATAATGTAACGTTGGCCGCCGAGTTGTCGCGAACACTCTGCACAGGCGAAGTGTTTCATGTGCCACGCTCTGCCCTCTGCTTCAGTGCACTCGTCGGCAAGAATGATCTGTGAAAACAATATTTTCATTAATAACTTATTAGTAATAGTCCCTCTTATGAATTGGCATGTGACAGTTGACTACAATCTGATTTAATTTAATCTTAATTACCATTTTAAATTCATTGTGAATTTTTTATGCAATGTTTAGAAACAATTTAATTTTTTCATACACAATTAAGCATCAGATAATAAAAGAGTTTTGGGTCAGCTAACAAAAAAGATTGCATAAATTAGTTAGAAGATATAATAGCATTATACGATATAACATGCTCTTTAAATAATGTTAATTATTATAATCATGACTTCTACAAATTAGGTCAAAGACCTCCTGAAACCGTATTCGGTCGCTGATTAATTAAATTATATTTTGCTTAATAAATTATTATAGAAAATTGTTTTATGTCAATGGGTCTTTAAAAATATTGGCAATTAACTAATGATTTATATTACTAATTGTAATTATCGAACAAACGATCTCCTAAAGTAAAAAAAAACCGTTTATTTCTCAAAGTCCGCTTACAAGCGAAGGTAATTACATCTGTCGATTTCTGTTTTATAAATCATTTGAGGCACGGTCGACAAAGCTATCGTCTGATTTGAATCTCGGCCGCGGGTGCCACTTCGCTCAGCCTAATTAATCCATATTCGTCCCAGCTCCGATGCCTTTTAATTAATTACTCGGCTAAACAAGTTTAATTGGGCTTTATATGCTATCACAGCGCGGTTCAGTGCTCGACCCCAGGAAAGTGGTCTGACAATGGTGTTCCCACGGCGCGGTTACATTTTGTTCGTTCATTAGTGGACTACATCGTTATTAATATTTTAAAACGGTATCTGGGTGAAGCCGGCCGGTTGGCGACCGGCGCTAAGTTTCGACCGACTCGTCGTTTTAGAGTGCAGTGTCGATACTACTTTAATGTTTTTAGTTAAATATAATTCACTGGTATTTGGTGATGAAAATGTCCTAATTAAATATGTTTATTTATGAAATTAGAATCAATTTTTATTTATTTATTAGTTGTTAGTACTAAGATAATTTAAAGTTTTTTTTTTATTTTTATAAATGGATCAATATTTTATAAGTGAAGATAATTTCGAAGTTATCAGCGTTTTTACCGAATATTTACCGGTTATATTAAGTCTTAAACTAAATAGGCAAAACATTGAAAGCGATTTACTTCAAATAAAGTCACAGTAGTAGTAACACAAATGTAGACATTGTTTTACGTAACCCGCGTCGAATAAAGTAAATTTTGCAACACTAAGAATTCCCTAGGTTAGACTTAGGTCATCAGGCTCTCACTAGATTCAATTGCTCGCCCTGGGAGCCGCCTTATCTGCCTCATTATCACGACCTCAGCTACAGTTATTGTCTTACGTTGAATTTCAACAATTCCTTTAACAATAATTTTCTTCTGAACATATGTAGACATGTACAGGATTGGTATGGTCGCCATTTTTTGCATAACTCTTGTTATTTTAAAATGAAAACAATTGATTCAAATAATGTGGCAACATCATAAATATAGGATAACATGAAGATAATTGATGATAACAGAAAATGAAAAATTAATTTTATCGCCTCAAACATACGTAAGAGATAGAAAAGAAAATTATTACAAAAAGAAACTTAAACAGTACGTACGAGTACAAAATGATTACAAACTAGATTTGTGACACCGTACAGAATTGTTTTTCAAAGCTACTCTGCTCCCAAAAGTGATTCGGGGATGGATATATATTAATAAAGCGATTAAAAAGCGAATAAAACTCGGTAAATAATAAATTTCGTTCAAATATTTCAAAACGAAATAAAACAACGCGTATAAAATAATAGGAAACGTCAACCGATTTCGTAACACAAAATATATCAAGATTACAATCACATAAAACATTTTATGCCACGTTATGATATTAAGGAATTTTAAATATTTAACTCATTTGGCTTTTGTAATTATAACGAGTGACCTGGATTGTGTCATTCATTGTCGAGGATGTTTCCTAAACACGGGACAGGTGTCATGGCCGCGTGACATAACTCTCTTAATACGTGTATAACACATACATATACACACATTCATACACACACATTGACACAAATGTGGAATTTCATTGAATCATACTTAGACAGCTTTGTCACTCGGAAGCATTTTCATCTAATTACTAATCGTACAGCTCGTGATAGCTTTTTTTTATCTTGAATAGAAAGTTCCGTGTAACTTTAAAAAAAATACTAAGTACTAGTACATGGCTTTATTAAACAAGTATTACAATAAATATGAAAAATACTGTTATGTTTTCTGTTATATTTTCACGGCTAATTCGTTACGGCAATTTTACTTGGCGTAGAGACGGCTTGAATGATTTATTATAAAAGATATACTGGTAAACGATTTAAATAACTCTTAAAATCATAGATCGACATTTTCACTTAAAATGTATCTTCCTTCGATATATACGTAGATTTTATTATATATGACGTATTTAAATATCTTAATTGTTATCAACGCGTACTCTAAGTAAACGTGGGTCCCAATTTGTGGGTACAGATGTATTTACGGATTGAAAGTACATAATTATGTGTGTATAGAGCTGTCTAACTTAACTCCTTAATCAAATTATGCAGGTCCATAAGAAATTTCGTAATTGTAGAACGCGTAACAATTCCATTTTCTGAACATGAAATTTATCTTAAACATACAGAAATACTTGTAATACATAGCTTCTTAAAATTTTATTATGTTTTGGATTGATTTTAATAATAATTGTAAGTTAATTATGAGAGTGCATTATTTAATATTGAGAAAAATCTTGTTTTCTAAAAACACAAATTGGCACGTTTGAGTTTTAATTAAATGAATTCAAATTGTCATTAAATACCGTGTATTTTTTTAAGGTGTAACTGCAGAGTTCTTTGCAAGTTCTCTACAGAATCTACATTCCGAATCAATTCCGAATTTCTGAGTATTATAATAATGAATTCACTGTATGTGGATAATGCTATCATTTATGACGGTATTACGAGTATATATGAGGGACATATGATGACTTCAATAGAAAATTTCTGGTTCATTTTTTATATATTAGATATTGCTTTAATATTTTTTACACACATATTTATTTATTTATTTATTTATCTAAAGATATACAGATAGAGTTCACAGTCCTCACTTCCTAGCTGTAAAATTTAGCAGGAACCGTAAAACAGGTCTTAAATTCAGTCTAAAGAAACGCAACACTATCGAGAGCACAGTTCTCACAGACCTGTGGTAAGTACATTGTTATAATCGTTGTATTAAGAAGTCATATTAAAAGAAAAATCGGTTTATTCTGCACAAGGTAATGCATCAATGAAACATATTCGTATATTATTATTTATAGAATTACACAGCTGATAAATCTTTATGACATCGCGTATAAGGAAAATGTAGCGACATATGAAATTATATTATTATTACAATTATATAATATTATTATTTATTCATGTTAAATGTTAATTCTATTAATAATAAGACGGTAAATTAGGTTCTCTGCATATTTCGATAACATCAACTTTGTTGCGTTTTGTTTTAAATACGTATGAATGGAACACGTAAAAATTTGTTTTAAATCGTATATACGTATACGTAACACGTAAAAAGAAGTTTCGATTACATGATGAAAATTGTAGGTTTTTCAGGGAAATGTGTTCGATATAAGCCGTAGATGAAATACACTATGTGGATGTGAATGTCACTATTAATATTTGTCGGAATATCAAATTAAGATAGACAAAATATTTTAATGAATAAAATATGCAAAAAAATAAGAAAACCGACATTTTTTGAGGTAGGAGTCAGCTGGCGATGTACCTCGACCTCACAGAAAATCACAGCTAAATGACACTACTCTCAAGTAGGATTGTGTTTCTGTGGTGAGTCAGGTGACCATAGGTTGTGGAGAAGGTTGGAGCTAGGGTCGGCAACGCGCTTGCAGTACTTCTAGCATTGCATGCGTCCATAGCCCACGTTAAGTGCTCATCACCAAGTGGGCCGTACATTTGTTTGTTACTTTGGTCATACAAAAATGCTATATATGTAAAGAAACAAGAAAACCTCAAAATTTCTGACGTCAGTAGTTAAAAACAGGTAATCCGTCAAAGACGTAGCGGCAGACTGCAGTGCCGCATTTCCGCTGGCTAACCTTGCCGCGCTATCGCATTATAATGATATGGGGTACACTGAGGAACGAAAATAAATACACAAGTTCTAAATTTTGAAATAGATCGATGGATACAAAAGTGTAAAATCTTAAAAGAACCGTCATAGCTTTAAGGGTTCTGTAATAGTGTTTAAAGTTCATCTTACGTGGTGAATTAGGAGGTCCTGAAATTTAAATCTGTGGTTAAGTGTGCTGAAATCTATCTGGACCTGTTAGAGAGGCTCTCTAACCTCTAAGGAGAGGCTCTAATTGTAAGCAACTCTTACATACATAGGTAGTTATAGAATGTTGTTGACTTTACATGTACCCTTTTTTAAGCGGCATTGCTAAGTGTCGTAGCTTGATATTTTAAAGCCAATTGCTTTTTCTGTAATCAGGGTGTATAATGAGATGTGTTTAACTCCTCTGCTTTAACTATAACGTTAGTATAGATAAGTATGATGAAGTGCTACTGAAGAAAAGTTTATATAGCAATCTTACTTGAAGTGGTAAAATATTGTTGATATATTTGTTTTAAAATATAATATATATAAATATTAGGTACGCCAAGGTTCGGCGGGAACAACAACTCTAGAGTCAGAAAAGTACTAAGTATTTATTTATTTATAAGGAATGGTACAACACAGAAAAAGTTATAAAAAAGGATAAAATATAATATAAATAATTATTAAGGCCAATTACGATGAAAACATTACGATAAAGTCGAAAAGAAAAAACAAAATTATTTTCGTATTAAACTAATTTATACACCTGGGAAATTAAAATTACAAACAAATTGATATACATATATATTTGGAAGGTAATAAAATATGTAACTAAAAAATATATATATTTAAAGATTACTTAGTTCGAGTGTACTGAGGCTCTGATGCAGTACGCCTCTCCTTGACATTACGGTGAAAAATTAGCGAAAATCGTAACATTGTACTTTGGAAGCGTAAAATATTTTTCGAGGAAAAAAAACGAGTGTGATTAACACCCCCAGAAGTAAAACTTTCTATCTTCAAAAACTTAAATCTTCTCAACTACCGTTCGGCTTGCCCGATCACACTTTTCGTAACGCTCTCGTCACGCATTCAGCGGGTTACTCCCCAAGTCAAGCGTACGTAAAGAAGTTTTAAGTCAACAATATGTTTTTAAACAGCGTGTTTAAATTTCTAAAATAATGTTATTAGTAATTCTAGATAATTTAACCGTTTCGACGACCGTTCTATTAAATTAGTATAGTCTCACGTGTTTGATTCCCATTCGAGACGGATATTTGTGTTTATACAAATATTTGTTTCTGGTCTGCGTGTATAGCTCTGTGTGCCTCCCCCATCTTGTTTCGGATAGCACGAAAAGTCGACCGCTTTTGTTGGTTTCAAAAACACCCTCGCTCCACTGTGGAGCGAGTAATGGATCAAGGACCATTCCTTTTCCTTTGAATAAGTAACGCTTGATATTACTTGTTAATAGTATATTATAGTACATTATCACTCGATCGATTCTTACAGTAAGTAAGCAAGTCAGTCGGTCAGTTCAACCTATTATATACTTACAGTAAGTAATTCTTATGAAATATATTCCACAGCTAGATGCCTCAGTCACAATTAAAATATTATTCTTTATGCATGATGGGAACGTTATATTTTCAATAACATATTATTGAAACAGCATTGTTGAATGACGATTGTTATAAAATAATTCACGTTATTATGTGAATGTAGCCGTTGAAAGATTTTTTGAAAAAAAAAAAAACGTGATTGGCAAACGATAAGCCAATACTGTTAGGACATAGAATTTTTGAATCCAATTGGTTATTATATTAAAACTATGAAAAAGTGGCAAAATAGTCTACTGTCTGCTTGATGGTAAGCAGATGATGGTAGCTTTAGCCTATGGACGCCTGCTACACTAGGAACATCTCAAGTGCCGACCCTCTCACATTGAGCTCTGACTTTACTAACCACAGAAATCCAATAGCATCTGAGAGTGCTATTTAGCTGTGTATCTTTTGTAAGGCTGAGGAACTTCCCAATTAGGCTGCTCTATATTTTGAGCAAGACATTTCCTGATGTGCCCTATCTAATTAAAAAGGTTGTATATATTTTGAAAATAAAACTGAATATGCCAATCGCATAGCTAAAATCTGAAAAAATTGGTGTACACAGAAAAGCGTTTACCTCTATGGCTATTTCTGAATCTAAATAAGAATTTTTATCAGTTTCACTTCAGCCTATCGCAGTCCACTGCTGGACACAAGCTTCCACAAGTTCGCACGAAAATGGCGTGAACTTATGTGTTTTGCCCATAGTCACGACGCTGGGCGGTTGGGTTGGTGACCGCAGGGCTGGCTTCGTCGCACCAAAGACGCTACCATAACCATAAACATACGAGAAAGGTTGTGTATTTTCTCTATAGTAGGGATAACTTTTTAAACTTATTGAACTAAATGAATTATATTGAATTTAAACATAAACATTTTTGTCACATTGACATTAATAGATGTAGACGAAGTTTAATCTACCGAATAATATATTTCTTATTACATAAAGAAATGTACAAAAATGTTATTAAATTGATATGTCAGTCAATACAGTCACGAGCGTCGCGTGCCGTGCGATTATAAAGCGACCTTATCGCAATCGACACGCGATGACGGGACGATCTGTCACGGCTGGGGAAATATTCATAATATATCGTAAAAATTAAACATGAGAACCTTTTTGGGAACCTTTTTTATTTTATATATGAAGCGGGAGAAATTAATTTTAATTTATTCACAGCGCAGGGGTTTCGTCCGCGAGCTTCGATGCTAGTTTGATAGCGCAACTTTTTTTTTAATATTATAGCTCTGATTTTTATAAAACGCTTTATAAATCGTATCGTAATCGTAGGCGAAGGTATTTTTTTATATTTAGTCTAGTCTTGAAGTTACAAAGGTAATAAAAAGAGTTACTATTACTTTTCTTTTCTTAAAATTCGTCTAGGAGGAGTAGGACTGTCTTTATTTATAAAACCTTATTATTAAAAGGCCTTTATAATAACGTCTATACGGAGAAATAGGCCTTTGCCCAGTTGTGGGACGTTACAGGCTGTATCGATCAATCAATCAATTAAAAAGTAAGTTTCGGTTGTATGTTATCTGTTAGCTAAACTAAGAACTCCATGAAGTGAAGTCATGGCTGCCAAACTGCTTTTAACTATGTTAAGGTTATTTATGTCTCATTATATGAAAGTAAAAATTGTGTTGATTTTGGAAGGATTAAATTATAATGGATGTTATAAAACAAAATATTGAGCATAGAAACGAACCAAATGTAGAAAATAGGAATGATAAGTATAAATTAAAATATTATCTCTCATTGTGATGGCTAAATTAAAAGTTATTATCAGTTATTGTTCGTGAAAAAGTTTGTTTAGCGTTATAAATAACCCAAGAACTCTAAGACGCTAGAATTCTAGATATATATATAATATTTATTTTTATTAACATTCTGCATTTAGATTCATTACTAAAATTAGAAATGATTATAAATAATAAAATTTAAATAAACGAATAGAAGAAAAATAATCAAATTTAGTATATTAATTGCTGTAAAAATGAATTAATAATTAATTCTTGTAATACAGTATTTCATCAGAACTGAAAAATTCACTAAAACGTAAGCCTTTATAATGCTAGTCCGTCGGCTTAATTTGATGTACTAGACCGCGGTCGTTGACTCCTAGTTATTATTTATTGTAATCATAAAATATATTTTACAAAAACACTAATTTACAGCGACATTACAGCGATCAATCAAGCTCAGTGAAAGCTATAAAATTCTTCAAAAGTATAGGCATTGTTTCGTTCTAATCCGCGGAGCCAATCAAAATTAATAATCTAGTTCGAGGTCCGAATCTAGACCTAAATAATCTGAATTACTACTAATAGGCCAGTTATTAACGCACGAAAAGTTTCTTCCATTAAAGATTTTTTTGTAACGTAACGTTTTCACTACCCTTTTTTACATTAGCATATTTAAATGAAGCAATTAAAACGTAGATGATTATTTTATTACTCGAGGGTAGGTTTAAAAAAGAATTTTGAATGAAATTCTAAATATAAATTTACTGGCTTTTGATGTTGAACACGCGATTACTTTAAGATTAGAAAAGTTAGCGCGGTGTTAGCTCGGATTTAAGATCGCAATAATTGGTCTATGCACGAGTCTTACCGATAGGTATCGGTTATCATCATCGGTTTATCTCGACTTACAAATATATAATACTTTATTTTTTAGGTATATTCATTTACATATTGTAACCCAGAAAAACACATATGTACAATCTTACCTACATTGTAATTTTTTTTTTAATAGAACTATGTCGGCAAACAAGCGTACGGCTCACCTGATGGTAAGCGATTACCATAGCTCATAGACACCTGCAACACCAGAAGCATCGCACGCGCGTTGCCGACCCAATCCCCAATCCCCCCAGGAGCTCTGGTCACCTTACTCACCACAGGAACACAATACTGCTTGAAAACAGTATTATTTTGCTGTGATCTTCTGTAAGGTCGAGGTCGAGATTCTGTAAGGTCGAGTGCTCCACATTTTGAGCAGGAATTTTCCTGCTGTGCTCTACCTCAGTTAATAATAGAAACCAATAATTTAAACCACTTCTTTGTGATAGCAGTCTGTTACAGAGCTCATATCTTACCGTCTGCTGACTTCTGAAAGTTCTGGTAATAGTGTAGGATGACTAAGATTTTCCTAAATCCGTACGAGATAAATAAATAAAAATTCTAATTAATTTTAGTTTGTAGTATAGCAAGGAGTGATATTGTCATTTTGCAATACTAGTTTTATTTTAGTTTAGCGTGTAGGTAAGAGCTAAATTTGTCTAGTTCTATGTTATTTACAAGCTCAATAAAATAATTTGAATGTATAATTATATTGTATGCATATCTTATCGACTAGAATCCTTTGTATTAAAAATTTTTCAAGGACGACTGGTTAATTTTAAAAACAACTCGCTCGCATGAACTCCTTTCATGTTAAGAGTTGTAACGTTAACCTTTGCATTTGAAATCTGAAGTCAGATCTGAGAGTAAAGAGATTGAGGGACAATATTCTTTAGCTACACTATATAAATGCGCCTGATTTCACTTGCATCGGTGTGTATAATTACTTATTCGCATCTATTAATCGTAGCGAAATATATTATCGCTTACTTTTTAACCGACTTCCAAAAAAGGAGGAGGTTCTCAATTCGACTGTATTTTTTTTTTTTATGTATGTTACATCAGAACCGATTTCGACAAATTTTGTTTTAATTGAAAGGTGGTATGTGTCGATTGGTCCCATTTAAATTTATTTGAAATCTAACAACTACTTTTTGAGTTATATCTAATAATGCGTTTTTACTTGACGCTTTTTTCGTCGACCTACGTTGTATTATACCGCATAACTTTCTACTGGATGTACCGATTCTGATAGTTCTTTTTTTGTTGGAAAGGGGATATCCCTAGTTTAGTACCATGATAAGGAAACCAGGATCTGATGATGGGATCCCAGAGAAATCGAGGGAAACTCTCGAAAATCCGCAATAACTTTTTACTGGGTGTACCGATTTTGATAATTTTTAATTTAATCGAAAGCTGATGTTTATCATGTGGTCACATAAATTTTATCAAGATCTGATTACTACTTTTTGAGTAATCTTTGATAACGCGTAGCTGCTTGACTATTTTTTCGTCGATCTACGTTGTATTACTTGTCGATGTAATTGAAGTCGGTTTTTTTTTCGTTCGCGAGCAAACCCAATTATTTAATTTACAACCTTTACGCAAGAAGAGTTTTAAAATTAATACAGACGGTGATTTTAATAAAACAAACAAACTGTTTAAACTATAATATAATTATATATTAATTAATTTAAATCGTTAATACAGACAGCGATATTAACATAATTTCTTGGAATGTAAATTTTAAGATGGTTATTTAGATTACAATAACAATTTTTGATGTGTATTTTTTATTATTTATAACATAATTAAACGTTGTTTATCGTTATAAAATAATCATCACTGATTTATAATAAAAATAATTTTAATAATTAAGTTTATGTACTAGTCGTTTTCGTGATTTGCGAAAACAATATTATAAAAATGTTGTTTGTTAAAAGAGTTAATAGTAATAAATTATAGTAATATAAGTTTCAGAATTTTAATAAAGTTTACCCACTAATTGTAATAACACAAATGTAATTTTATTTTTTACTTACAATAGGAGGTCCCTAGTTTGACTGATGTCGTTGTCGTGCATGCGAAATGTAAATTTTGTGAACTTATTTTCTTCTTTTGCCTTTTTTACCCTTAATTTAAATACCTATATACTTATATATAAATTGGATCTATTTCCGATTTTGCACACCTACAAACAAGTGTTCTCAGGCTAGTTCGATAGTAGAGAATGCTTTTGAAAGTAATATTTGAGCGTAAGTAAATAAATTTGCAAACTGCTACGTTACTAACTTAACTGTTATAAATACTATACTTAGGATTTAATATTGACTTGTGGTCGTCCAGAGGTCTTTTTATTATTAATTATAAAAAGACCTCAGTTATTTAATGTATATTTATGCAAAATTTTACAAAAATAGTATTCTGCACTCCTTTTTTATATAAATTACTATAAGTGTACGAAATTTCATACTCCTCCGTCCGCGCAATTTTTGTAAAAAGGTGTACAAAGTTTTTGCTTCACGTATTACGAGTAATAATATATAGATTTATAAACCTTGAGAAAATTAACAGAATTGCTAATTATGTTTTTAAAATCACATGGAACAATCCACTGGAATACCGATATCGTGTTTCAACAAAATGACTTCCCTTCACTTACCTCTCTGCATATTATTAATTAAAGCGATGTTTGTGTAAAATTTCTTCCGGGAAATTAATCGCTCGTTAGGGGTGCTAAATACCGTGACAGTTCTAACAAGACATTACAAACGATTTCATGTTATCGTAATATCGCCTGTTTAATTCACAATTTATTTAGACGGATGTCTTCAGTTTTAGAACAAGTCAGTGATGTTTATGGCTATTGGTAATTCGTAGTGTGATATTTTATAGCCTATGTTCCATAAAAAGCTTTAAAATAATAAATGGTTAAGCGATATTAAAATATTTTCTGATGTTTATAGTTTTCGTAAATTTAAAAAATATGACGGGTATAAATTTTACATATTTAAATTACTTTTAATTTTAATTAGTAATAGCGTTTCACACTTAATTTTAATAACTTGTATAAGATAAAAAAAATTGTAAGATCGTGTAAAAATTAAAAAGCACCGATTAGCTTCTTGACATAACTTAAGCTTTAAAAAACACCCGACACTTACCAACTACCTACAAATTAGGCACCATCAATTACGGCGCGACCAAATTTATGTCTAGAAAGCCTTTTTTAAAGGGGGTAAACCCCTTTCGGCCTAAATTCTTATCGTTTCCGGTGGGGGGCTGTTTCCTCCCCGCGGCCACTTACCAGTCCCTCCTGAGACCATTTTGATAAGGCAGTTTGATTTATTGGCTCGCAACTGTTCGGGTTAACGAACTATTTCTTGGAATTCACGCATGAAATGGAATATCGTTCGGGAAAAATGTACTCGTTTTTTTCTTATTTCTCAGATATTGGTACGTTTGAGATGATTGTAGTTACATTAGTTTGTTTACTAGCGTCGCGGTCGAGTCAATGACCCTACAGCTAATACCAGTAGAGCAATGCGTCTCTATATTATTCATCATATAATCTATTTCACACAGGGTTGATGTACGCTTCAGCCTGTAATATCCCACTACTGGGCATAGGCCTCTTTCCTCATGTAGGAGAAGGATTAGAGCATCCACCACGCCACCAGGGTTGATGCAGATGTGACATTTTTATTCACTTTTTAAGCAACTTTCAAAAAAGGAAAAGGTTCTCAATTCGACTGTACCTCAGAACTTTTTGCTGGGTGGATTTCAATGTTTTTTTTTATCGAAACTGGCAATGTGGTCCAAATTTTTATTTTTAAAAATTAGACAGTTTTTTTTTTCAGTTAAATATAAAAAATAGAAAACCAGTCCACTCTGGAACTGGCGGGAATAATTGTAGCGTTAATAGTAGTTTTTATTTTTGAGATAACATTAAAAATGGCAAATGAAAAAAATAACGATTATATTATGAAAAAGCAATAATTTTGTAGAGTTGATCAAGTTAATTTTTTTGTCTACTTTTAAAAAGAATTTATTTAAAAACAAAAATTAAAAAAAAAGATACCATAAGGTCAAATTTTGGAAAAGTTTTGACTTTTAAAACTGCGACTGCTGCTTTTTAGACTGCGGTAGGCTGAAGTGTATAGACGAATTCACAATTATAATAAAGTATATACCGATTGCCCTTCTCCTACACGAGGAAAGTGGCCTGTGCCCACCAGTGGGATGTTACAGGCTGACTCGTGACCGTGATCGTGGTACACCGATTATTTTCACCAAGGATTTAAACAATTTTTAATATCATATCAGAAATCTACCGTTCCAGCGGGGATCGAACCTGCATCTCCGACTGCCGGTACTTTAGCCAATTAAGCTATGGAACGATGTAAACGCTAGATCGAAATTTTTGATATGATGATTTTTATATTCGGTCTAAGCGACCGTGGCGCCGTCTATAGTTTTGATTTGATTTGATTTTTGATATGATATTATAAATTGTTTAGAAATTTCTCATGTGTGGGTAACACAAAAATAAATCATACGAATCACCAAGAATTTGTTACATTTTGTTCCTTGATACTATATTTATCTGCACGTGAAAGAAATCAGCAAGTGTCATATGCTTTAAATATTTAATATGATATGCAGTGTTCAGAAATAGTTACAATCGATTTACGAGATAAAGTAATGAGATAATATTCCTCATAAACACCGTCTCCATGTCGAGACTTATCGAGTGGCTCCGCATTGTATTCTAAAGGGTGTAATTGTCGATCGGTCGATATCCGGCGACGGAACTGCGATATCATCACGGAACCCTCGTTTAACAGGGGTCCGTAGGATCTTTTATGCATGGAATTGTGCAAATGATAAGGTTATTTATAACCAATATGGAATATCGGTTATATTTTATTGTGGGACGTAAATAAACTTGATGTTGTATGGATAATGAAAATTTCTACACGTGTGTTATTAGTTACGTGTTGTTTTGGTTTTATTAGTTACGAAACTATAGTATGTATTTATTTATTTTATTTAGGACAACTTACAAAACATCATCATTACAGCCTATACAGTCCACTGCTGGACATAGGCCTCCACAAGTTCACGCCAAAAATAACGTGAACTCATGTGTTTTGCCCATAGTCACCACGCTGGGCAGGCGGGTTGGTGACCGCAGTACTGGCTTTGTCGCACCGAAGACGCTGCTGCCCGTCTTCGGCCTGTGTATTTCAAAGCCAGCAGTTGGATGGTTATCCCGCCATCGGTCGGCTTCTTAAGTTCCAAGGTGGTTGTGGAACCTTGTTATCCCTTAGTCGCCTCTTACGACACCCACGGGAAGAGAGGGGGTGGCTAAATTCTTTAGTGCCGTAGCCACACAGCACACACACAACAAAACATACACTGATAAATATGATTTACAGACGTGTTTTACAATATTTTGATAAGTGCTGCTTTATTTACAAGTTGTCACAGCATGGTATATGTAAACATTTAAAGCAAAGGAAAAAAAGAAAAAATATACTTTATACACTTAAAAAAAGGAAAAACAATAACAAAATGCTTATACGTAAAGAAAATAGAATATTGAATAGTGCAGTAGTAATAGCTTGAAATTATTGGTTTAATATGAATTTCCTATATTACTGTATTAACTTCTATTATTGTAGTAACTTCGCAATAATTTTATTATTGACCCAACAATCCTTGCTTTTACATTTTCAAAAAAAAAAAAAACAAATAATACTAATTGTTAATCTGAGTGAAACAGATATTCCTATATCCTATAGTTCTCGTCAAAGTTTACGTTATTAATTATATGAATGAAATCCCTTACCTCATCACAAGCTGAACACCTTGGCTTCAACGTTTCTGCGTGGTGCCGCCCACAATACAGACGACCCTCCTTCCAGAAGTAGACCAGGTCCACGAGTAGCTCCTGGCAGGTGTTGCAGACGAAGCAGGCGGGGTGCCACCGCGCGGAGGGACCAGCCCTCGCCGCTGACACGCACATGTCACCGATTGACATGGTTTCCTCACACTGTTGGAAAAAAAATCATAATCAGAATTTGTGCGACATAAATAACATCGTTTTCGAGGTTTTTGAATATTTGTATTAATCTAGTAAAACCGTGGATGTCGGCGTTATAAGTTCCAAGGTGATAGCGAAGCTGTGTTATCCCTTAGTCGCCTCTTACGACACCCACGGGAAGAAGGGGTGGCTATATTCTTTACTGCCGTAACCACATATATAAAAAAAAGTTTATTTAAGTAAATATGATATAGTATTTGAAATGTGTGAACTAAAAATCGTTTATTGGTGCGGTGAGTCTAGTACCAGAGCGCTGATGCACTATTTGGATAAGATCGTTAACAATGACTGACCTCGCTCCTAATCTAGTGACGAACGGACCTACATCCTACCTATTACAATCGTGCATTTTTAAACTATGTACTACGGTGGTTTTTGACAATTTGAAATATGTCACAGTACTACTAAATAGTTGCTGCATTGAAAGATTTTTGAATTTATACTTCTATTGGCGTGTTAGGGAAAAATGATGAGAGTACATTTGAACGATGCGCGCGCACGCCGTCACGAAAAAATTCGACACCCTGAAGGTATTACTATATTACTGAGGTAGGGCACAGCAGGAATTTCCTGCTCAAAATCTGGAGCAGCCCGACTGGGGTAGTACCTCGATCTTACAGATGCTTCTGGTGTTGCAGGCGTCTATAAGCTACGGTAATCTTGTACCGCCGTACGCTTGTTTGCCGACCTAGTGATATAAAAAAAAAGTTATCTAGTCAACGAAGAAGAAGTTAGCAACGTGAAGTTAGCTAGCCAATAAAATATAACTTCTCTAACGTGCTAAGTAGATAAACATGTTTTTAATTCGTAATTATGTCTTTTGGTATTCATGAAGATAATAATTATTATTTTCGTACTGTGTGGCTACGGTACTAAAGAATATAGCCACCCCCTCTTCCCGTAGGTATCTTAAGTGGCGACTAAGGGATAACAAAGTTCCACTACCACTTTAGAACGTATAAAGCCGACCGATGGCGGGATAACCACCCAACTGCTTGCTGGCTTTGAAATACACAGGCCGAAGACGGGCATCAGCGTCTTCGGTGCGACAAAGCCAACCCAGCGTGGTGACTATGGGCAAAACACATGAGTTCACGTTATTTTTGGCGTAAACTTGTTGAGGCCTATGTCCAGCAGTGGACTGTATAGGCTGTAATGATGAATAATTATTATTTTACAAACTTAATATCGTTCATTGGCTTACTCATCTAGTTTTAATACATTTGTATCAAAATTTCTCTTCCACCCCGTAGTACAGTCATAGTAAGCTAATCATCATCTAATTTAAACCTATCATCTAGAACTAAGCCTTGCACATACCTAAATTAGGTAGTTTACAAATAGTTATAATATACATACAATATCAGTATTAGTTACTTCTTTTATAATTGAAGTGTAACTTTTTAACCGACTTCCAAAAAAGGAGGAGGTTCTCAATTCGACTGTATTTTTTTTTTCATTTTTATGTATGTTACATCAGAACTTTTGACCGTGTGGACCGATTTCAACAAATGTTTTTTTAATCGAAAGGTCGTGTGTGCCAATTGGTCCCATTTAAATTTATTTGAGATCTATCAACTACTTTTCGAGTTATATCTAATAATGCGTTTTTACTTGACGCTTTTTTCATCGACCTACGTTGTATTATACCGCATAACTTTCTACTGGATGTACCGATTTTGATAATTCTTTTTTTGTTGGAAAGAAGATATCCCTAGTTTAGTACCACGATAAGAAAATCAGGATCTGATGATGGGATCTCAGAGAAATCGAGGGAAACTCTTGAAAATCCGCAATAACTTTTTACTGGGTGTACCGATTTTGATAATTTTTAATTTAATCGAAAGCTGATCTTTGTCATGTGGTCACATATAAATTTTATTGAGATCTGATAACTACTTTTTGAGTAATTTTTGAGAACGCGTAGTTACTTGAGTATTTTTTCGTCGATCTACGTTGTATTACTCGTCGATGTAATTAAAGTCGGTTTTTTTTCGTTTGCGAGCAAACACAATTATTTAGAAGCGTTGTGATTCGTAAGTTAATGAAACGAAAATGCGTCACGATAAAGAAACAAACACATAAATCTATCAGAGAGAATGAGATACAATACATTACACAGTATTTTAAATTCTTGGTGAAAAAAAAAACTCACGTAGACTACTTTTCAGAAGTTTCACATCAGCCGTGTATGAATTGCACACACACAATTTTTTTTTTTAATATTTGTTTGCCCCATGCGGATATCTTAAACGCTAAATTTCTATTCGATATTTCTAGATCAAATAACCTAAGCTGTATGTTCTCCGTTTGTTAGAATTTTATTAATAAGATACGTTAGGTATGCTGGTATGCAACGCCTTCAGCCTGCAGATGATAAAAGTTATATCCTGGTCTTGAGCACCAGACCCCGGACTAGTTCTTATGCGATCTAATTGATGATCATAAACAAGTCCATGGATACCGTCATTAATTATTTACAAGCTTGCTGCTGGGGAATCATTCCTAGGAATCAAATACGGAAGTATAACTTCTTTAACTTCTAATAAATTTAAATTCTTTCGAACGAAGATGTCTTGTATAATTAATTAGTTAAAATCTTCAGCTAAATTTGTATGTTTAGAAGTATAATACGTGCATGTAACAATTGCAAAAATAAAAAGAATATTGTGGAATGTAAGTCCGCATAAATCACACGTTTCTGTCATTGTGTGTGTAATACTATACTACAATATATAAAAAATATGTCTTATACTTGGTTAAATAAATACATTAGTTAATTTTAAATTGCTACCTACAAATTCAGCTAATTGCGTCAGTTTAAAAACGTGTCAAAAAGTTCACTCATTGACTATAAAACGGATCGCATTAAAAATCCTTAAATTTAAAGAATTCCTCACAGCCTGGTTGTATGAATCAGCTACGTTACGACTTCACAAAAATTTCAAATCTAACCCAATTACATTACTGTGAAAAAATGTTTATTTGGCGGCATCAATAGACACTGCTGTATTTGACAAATATTATTGACACCCCATAAATAAACCTTACCGAGAAATCGGGATCTATTTGTTCGTTTTTACCAACGATCACGTAGCGTTATTTTTTTATATAATTATAATTTGCGAGCGGACACGTAAATTCTCGGAAGAGCCTGAGCCGTATTGTGCGGCTGTTCTGAATTCGTGACGTGGACCGCCGTCGATGCTCGGTTGTGTTTCACGGTTCTGTTACGCGATTGAGTCTCTATGACATTCCGAGGATAGATATTGAACTGAGGTGATGGTTCTTAAACTTGAATTGTTCGAGATTACTCAATCGAAATATATTTCGTTTTTATGGTGTCGCAGAACATAAAACACTATTGAATATTTTGGTCGACGTATCCTGTGATATTGTAGAGTTCGCTAATTTACTTTTTCAGATGAGGTGTAGTGCTTTCATTATGAGCTACGGATGATATAGCTAAATATAGTGTGGTATTATTATTATTAAAATGTTAATAGTGCTGTTTTGTTTAGTTATATCCATCGATAAGCTAGATTTAATATTAATTTTGAATTTCAATTGAGAACTACGGTAGAAGGGTACCATATTATAACTAGATGTCGCTTTTACTGTAAACTAAAGTCATTGTTGATAATCTAAATTGAAAATTTCCCATAATAATAAATATTAAAAAAAAAGAAAAAGCAGATACATTAATCTATACAAATAAATTAAATTGGAGTGTCTGTTTGTAATATAACCGTTTTTTACTAAATACATATGGATGTATACACGGTAGCGGTACATACCTATACATAATAACATTTTTTACAATTTTTGTCTGTCTGTCTATTTGCTCCAGCTAATCTTTGAAACGGCTAAACCGATTTTGACGGGACTTTCACTGGCAGATAGCTGATGTAATAAGGAATAACTTAGCCTACATTTATTTTAGAAATTTATTTATTTCATACCTGCGAATTGAACAATAAATTTTTTAGTTTCATTTCACGCGAACAAATTCGCGGGTATAGCTAGGAGTATAATAAGCTGTATTTGTTAACGATTATGAAATTAATTTACTCAAATACAAATGAGCCTGATCATTAAAACATGACATTCTTGTACAACAATGTAACAACTAAACGCTTGAACATAAGTCAAATTATAACATTTTCTGTAACAAATCCTGACCGCGTGGAATGTTATGAATGTCAGCAACAATTTTTTCGTCGTTGAATTATTGAGCTCGCAATGTACGGAATGTGACGTTGAGTTAAATGTTACGCATAGCTTTTTTTCTACTGTTACTTCAAGGTTGAAATGTTACGATTGTTAACGTAACTTGTAAATAGCAAGTAATAAATTAAATAAACTAAGTTATACAGTTTTAGCAGCGTGATGGATTAAGCTCTAATCCTTCTCCTACATGGGGAAAGAGGCCTGTGCCCAGTAGTGGGATATTACGGGCTGAAGCGTAGTGATACAGTTAGCGTTTGATTTCTAAGCTTTAAGGTAATCGAATTTAGATTCCAAACGGGCTGACTTAGAAAGGTAATATGGCCTAGCTAGTAATCTTCCAGCTAACTATTTTGCAATTTATCTTTAAAATAATCTTTATCCAGTAGATTGGTGAAGATTACGTCTAGTTCGGATTTCATATTATTAAATTATTTTTATTATTTATTTAAGTGTCTACGTCAAGTTGTACGTCATTTCGTAATAGCACTTGAACAAACAGTTTTTGAGCGTATAGAAACTAAAATTTTGCCAAATACAATAGCTATTTACTTACTAATAAAATTATTTAGTGTAAAAATGCCTTAGATAGCCGATTTCGATAATCATATAAGACACTCTGATCAGAATAATTATAATAAGGAATAGTAAAATTCCATAACATAGACGCCATTTTGGAAAATTGGACTGCCTCCAACAAATGTTACTTCATGTAATTTCTAGTAAGTAGTAGTATGTAATTTCTAGTAGTAGTAGTAAGGGAAGACCCTTACTCCGTTTTCTGACACATTTTTATAAGTATTTCTTAGTTTTTCCTACGAATATCACAATAAATAGTAAGATTAACAGGAATGAGATGCAGAACGTCACCTATTACTATAGTTTTTACTAAAATACTATTGTTTGCGGCTCAGCAGCAAGTGTAGTATAAATAATTTTATTTATTTATATGAAAAATATAGCACCCAGAGATTAAATTCGTAATACTGATTTATTGTTAATTTTTATTGTATTTTTTTATGTGGGTATTTACTAAATACATATTAATAATACAGTGAGTTTGAACAGAATTACAACCAGGTAGTTAGGTAAATACAGTTTAGGATAGATAAAAAATTATATCATTTTATCTATAAAATATATTAACACTCATAAGCGTAAAACTTAATCTAGTTTAGGTTATCTTTATATATATAAATAAATGTTTGTCTGTATGTCATTGATAGAATCGTAAACTATACATTTGATCATGTCATGATCTTCAGCAAAGTGTTGTGCATGAGCCCACAAAGGTTTCTGAGTTGGTACGATCAAAACAAAAGCGTAGCAAATGCTAGTAACAGATAAATATGTCTAAGTTAACCTTCACAAGCATTTTAATCCCTGAGAACTGTCAGCGTGGTTGTAAATATTAAATAATTCTGAGAACTTACTGGCAGTCAATCGTAATCCATTAGGAAACGGGAAATACATCGATCTAAAGGTTGTAGGTGTGATTTCAGGTCGTTGTACCTTACAGCTATTCTAATACTAGTTGTGCCCTGCGGTTCCACCCGCGGCAATTTGAGAAAAAAGGGTAATAAAATGTTATATAGCCCTCTTCAAAAAATTAACGAGAAATTTCTTGAGATTTTGTATATACGTAAGCTACGGTAACTGCTTACCATCACTCTGGTCACCTTACTCACCACAGGAACACAACACTGCTTGAATGCAGTATTATTAAGTTGTGATCTTCTGTGAGTCAGTTACAGTTATAGTTATACGCTTCAGCCTGTAATATCCCACTACTGGGCATAGGCCTCTTTCCCCATGTAGGAGAAGGATTAGAGCTTAATCCACCACGCTGCTCCAATGCGGGTTCGCGGATATATTCCCTACTATGAGTAACGATCGCTATCAGGTGTACATGATAACAACCGGGACCCACGGTTTAACGTGCTCTCCGAGGTACGGTGGGGAGACCTACAAGGACACAGTAATAGTTATAAAATAGAATAATTTAAAATAACTAACTCATTTATAACTTCTTCTTTCTTGGTTCTCTTGTAGTGAAAATGTTGTCTTTACGAGAATAGATGTCGTAAACCTGATAAAGGAACTGTTTTATTGAAGAGATCGAATCAAATTAGCATTCTTTAAGTTACATTTGCAACTTAACATAATCCGGCTCATTAAAAGGCGTATAAATCTCAAGCGATTCCGGGAAATAGAGACGCCATCACGATATCCGATAGGAAATCATGAATGTTATAAATGTAACTAAACGATGTAATTGGCAGTCGTGGCACGGTTACCATGGATTTATTCAAGTCTGTACTTCCACGTTGGGCGTCTGGCGGCGCAGACTCTTGTGACTCACGACTGCTTTTGATTGGTACAAGTTGTGCACTACTGGCGGGACATTGTTTTGGCTCCTTGAAAAAGCAGACCAAATTCCCATAGATTTCGTAGACTCGGTATGTTTAGTCGGTTGAGATTTTTTTCCGTTGGGGGTTTCTTATACTGTTTTTTTTTTCTTTACATTTAATAACCCATCAAAATGAAAATTTGTTTCAGAGGTCAGGAGGAACACATCATACCTTAATTTAAATCCTTATAGCTTATATAGACAAATCTATATTTGTCATAGTGGATAGAAACCGCATACCGGTCGTTTAATAGCTAATTTTTGTGTTGTTCTACTGTCTTTCTGTTCTAATCCGTCGTTACTATACGCTGTTGTAAGCATTGCTTGTTATATATATGACTATGTGTAGATTGATTTTGGGTCAAATTTTTGTTTGTGAATTATTTTTGGAAGATGTTTAATTGTAAGAGTCTTTAACTTCTTGCGATAATTTATAGATTATGTTAACAGCCAGATACACCAATACAAAAAAAAAAAAACTATTTTATTTGATGAAATAAAACTCAATGTAAATGTACATGTTTGGTTCTTATAAAACTCTATCGTTTGTGTTTAACACCACACCCCACACGAGTTCATACGTTATTGTTAAAGGCAGACCTATAGATTTTAATCAGACATCTCAGGTTTATTCTTCACTGTTGCTTTTCAATACATATTCTTTGTACTTTTTTATTTTTTGAGGCTTTATTTGAGTTTGCATACGCTAGAAGAAATATGCAGTTCTGCATAAATACTATGAAATTAAATTTATGATTGTTTTTATTTAATGTTCTATATCTTACATTGTTAATTTTGTTTTAGTTTTTACGTTTGTTCATTGGTCTTTATTTTTACTTTCGCCGTAAATTTTTAAGCATGGGATGTTAGAGAACGGGTACAAGTACAATGAATGAATTCATAGGAATATTTTGCATGACTTAGATAGACTTATCGAAAAGTTAGACTTTAGACGCTACAGTAATTTTTAAGTTTGCATGAATAATTAGTTTTCGGAAACATACGTCACGATGTGCCGACGGGTTCAGTTGAAAAATGACTTAGTATGAATTCCTGTACTTATCAATTTTAGTCATCCTGGGCCGGAGCTGACTAACACAGGTTGTTTGACTTTCACTGCCGTTGACGTACGTGACAGACGGCGGGATCAGCTGAGCGGAAACGGACGTGACGTCACGGGATGTTATCGTAGGTTGCTGGACTATTTCGATTCGTACGACGGTAGTGTTTTAATCGACGTAGGTTCAATGAGAGTTTTTTTTTATTACTGTCCGCTTGTCTGAACATGCATGAGTTCGGTTTGTACGGAGGTTACCAAGTCGATCTGTCATTGATTTCTTGTATCTGTTTTTGTATTGTTAATAATAATTATAATTATTGGGAATATCATATGCAGAGCATCGTAAATTAATTGAGAGATACTACAATATTTGTTTAATAGTTTTCATTTAAAAAAAGAATGGAATTATTTTGGAAAAATAAATCGCACATAATTGTCAAAAACGAATATTATTTATGACTACGTTTTTCGGTGTTTTTAAATTGATGTAAACAATTAGAGACCACACTCGAGGCACGAGTGATCACCATCGAAATCGATGAAAAAACCCATCAAATGTAAAATTGGATTGTCGGCGTTAATCTGTCGAAAACTACGGCAAGGCAAACACTGATAGCTACAGCCACGCCTCTCGGGATAACGACTGCTACATGAAAAGGACCGACAGCATCCATCGGTACTAAATTAGTGGAGTTCGCAACGTGTCCTGATGTTAATAGAAGTAGATTGTTAAGGAGACAAAAAGTAGTGTTAGGATTTCGGCGATCGACAAACAGAGCGGTGAGCTAATGACAGGGAATGGTTTTGATGATATGTAGATAATTTTAGTGCAAATATTGGAGTTCCTCGGAGGACCACCTACGTGGCGGGGTTTAATCGATGCGCTCCGAACATTTGTTTTAACACTAAGCATTAATGTTCTCGAGCATTGATATGTTTGTAATTTTAATAAATCACGTATTGCTATTTTGAAGTATATCGAGTTTTACGTTATAACGTCATTGAAAATCAACATGGCGGCGACTGTCAAGTGTCACATTTTTCGGTACAGATTGTATAATTAATGGTACGCTGTTTCTAAAATAATCTTAGATTGAGTTTTAGTTAGATTTAAAAGCTAACTAACTCGTGATAAAAAAAATCATGTTTTTTTTTAAGTTATGCGTCTTGTCAACTAATTTATTTATCAAAAAGTCAATAACAGGCGGTTCATACAGCAGAGACATTCCCACACCAGTACAAAAGGTATTTCACGCCACTTTCCAGACACTTGTATTTTTTTTACCGTCATACTAAGATACCTGCTACATTTCGAGAATTCGAAGCGATCTATGACAACGGTACTTTTAGATTCATCATTCAATACTTGCTCAGTATCATTCATTATTATACGCAAAGGAAAAAAACAAGTAATGGATAGCTACAGATGTGTTACGATAGTTGGATGGTCGTCGGTGAGGACAATCGGGTGTGATGAGGCGGATCGGATCGTGATCACGTATCTCGAGTTTGGAAGCGCTAGCGAAACAATTGAAGGTTGACAAATATGTGAATAGGGGACACGTTGGGTCCATTGAAAGGTTGATTTACTTCGAAATGTTTACGAATTTCTCTATTCATTTGTTGGAATTTTCGTATAACATAAAGGCAAAATGTACCATATAATTATGTATATGTGTATATAATATGTTAATTAGGTAAGTTATTATTCCCATTTGTTGTTTTGTTTTTATATTTAAGTATTCGTAGATTTTCTATTATTATAATTTAAATGAAATGGACATAACAGATGAGGAAACTTTTAATTTTATATATTAAAATGTTGTGTCAACTGTGGACTTGGACAAAGTTCAGTAATCTTTGGATATTGTTGCTCCGGTTGCTGAAAAGCTATCTAACGTATAACGAACGATATCCAACATGTAACAGTTTGTTATATGTTACAATATATATATTTGTATACAACTAGGTCGGCAAATAAGCGTACGGCTCACCTGATGGTAAGCTATTACCGTAGCTTATAGACGTCTGCAACACCAGAAGCATCGCAAGCGCGTTGCCTAATACCGACTAACTACCCCCAATCAAGAGCTCTGGTCACCTTACCAGAAGAACACAGTACTGCTTGAAAGCAGTATTATTTAGCTGTGATCCTCTGTATGGTACTGTACTTCCCCTATCGGGCAGCTACTGATTTTCAGTAGGATTTCAGGATATACCTGCCGTGCCGTAACTTAATTAAATAATTTTCTTGTCACCGTGAGTGCAAATTTTTTGTTTATTATTTGAGATAAAATAGTCATTAAATGCGTGTTTTACTCTTGCTCCGAAAGTCAATCAGTAACTTATGTGCGAGATAAACTTTGCCAGTAAGCGACAGAACTAACTATAATATCTCATTACAAACGGTTTTATAATCTGCATTTAAATTAAAAAAAAATACTTAATAACGTTATTTACATAAAGATATTCTTAAATAAAAACTTTATATTTTAAATAATAATGTTTAGGTATAATTTGTTCCATTAAGTGTCATCAACATTTGACTAATTAAATGTTTAGAGCGTACTAATTGGACGAATAATTAAAATTTTACTTCGACAATTAAACATTGTAGTTTCAGCTTTGATCCTTTGTAGTTTTATATTCACATTAGAATTTATTATTAATTCTTTTTTTTTTTGTTGTAATATTTTAATATCAACGATGAATTCATTTTAAATTTAAACTAGAAATACGGGTGATTTTGTTTGATATTTTATTATGAATAAAATAATCTATACGAATAATATAAAGCTGAAAAGTTTGTTAATTTATACGCGCTAATTCTAGGAATTACTGGTTCGAATTAGATAGCCTATATACCGAGGAAGGCTTTTTGATAATTATTTCTCAGATTATATGTGATGTATACTATAAGTTAACAACAAGTATTAGTTGATTGACCATTTAACTGAAAACGCGTTGGCACAAAGTCTAAGCACTGTATGTCCTAGCTTACGCGAGTTCGATCCCCGCACATGACATACATTTGTATTGACTATATAGATGTTTGTCGTGGTCTGGACGTTTGTGCTTATGTATTGTGTATGTTTCCGGACATCCGACGCAGGAGGAAATAATACTAGGGTCAGAAAAAAAACGAAACATTAAAATTACGATTAAATCAATAATTAATACAGATTATTTCACGAGACAGTTTATTTATTTCAAAAAAACGTAATTGACATATATTACTTTTTTGTATAAAGTAATTTTTTTAAAGTAAATACAAGTTAAATCTTCTTCTTCTTCTTCAGGTTATGGCTTTCGATAGTGCCTAATGAGTTATAGTTATAAGTTAAATCGGTAATTTTATTTGATTACTGACTTATTTATGCTTAATTTCTTAGAAAACGAGATGGATGTTATTGTGTGTCCGTATGTAGACATCTCAATGCAAATTTGTAAATGTATCAGAGAATATTTGAGATGTTGAACTGAATGTACTAGACGTAGACGTTCACAGGCAACGGTAAATTCTTCACAATTAGATTTCTCAACGGAATTTCTCATATTTTTGTACAAAGGAGATATTATAAAAAAATTCCGAACAAGATTCCTCTGAGATACAATCAATTATTCTCAAATATAATTATTTTTAATACATTTTTACTTATTTTTGTCATCTCTTTCTGCTCCGCGGGTTGCGGGTTCGATTCCCGCCTGAGTCTGGGTGAAATATATGTATTTATCTATGAATTATTCCCATGTATATTTATGAAAAATATATATTTAGTTACCTATAACACAAGCATTAAGTTTCTCACCTTAGGAACAGACGACCGTGTGTGTATGTTATAATATATTTATTTGTTATTTATTATTGAGTTTGTATATTTAAACTTACAATTTATTGAAAGCCATGAATAAAATTGGCGCTATGAATAGTTCCATATAACGAATATATTTATTGTAATTGTTATTTTAACATCTTTATTTAATGATCTGTTTTTTTTTCCGCAGAGTCAAAGACCAGATAATGTCTATTATGAAAATGCAAAATAATCATATGATCATTGTTATCGAGTACTTGACGACAGTGAACGAAGTTTCGTAACTTTTAATTTATGTGTCTCAAAATCGACTGTCTATTCCTGTATTAAATTTAAAAAAAATTAGAATTTGAAAATCGAATTAATCATACAAAATATTAATATTTATTATGAGATATGTAGTCTGTTGTCTGTGATATAACACCTTTTTTATGAACAAGCACAGGCTGCAGTTCAATATTCCGCCCCAGTACAGTGAGATTCCTGATTCCAGAAACACACACAGCACAACACACACACAAAGGTAAACAACATACACTTATATGTCTACGACAAATATAGCTCACAGTCACAGTATCATTTTGTTTTGCAAAAGTCTATTTGTTTATGTGTAGAGGCTGTTTATCTAACTAGTAACATATGTTTATGTACTAACATAGAAAAATATTTTCACTATGACATTTATATTAGTATGTATCATCACTGGCTTAAGTCCGTCTATTACAGACGATTTAGACAGTGTCGGACAGACACTGTGTTGCCTAGGACACTCTTCAGGAAAACGCAGAGTTGCCTAAGCTCTGCGCCAACCTCTCGACCTCACTGGCTAGGCCCACAGGAACAATTAGTCGATACATGTGAGGCAGTTCGGCTGCAGGTGTCTTTCGCATTTTAGAGCTGTGCCACGAATGCTTGACGGAGACCCGGAGAGACGGAGATCATGAGAGTATATCATGCAAGATATTATCAATTTTGTATAAACACACAGCTTATTTTCCTTAAAGAGTAACTGCCGATTTGATTGCCGAAGACGGGCAGCAGCGTCTTCGGTGCGACAAAACCAGCCCTGCGGTCACCAACCCGCCTGCCCAGCGTGGTGACCATGGGCAAAATACATGAGTTCACGCCTTAACGTTTGGCGCGAACTTGGGGGGCCTATGTCCAGCATTGGACTGTGCGATAGGTGGAAGTAATGACAAATTTAATTTGTAACATGACGATTCGAAAGTACTTTTGAAGCATATTCGAATAAAACTGTTTTGATTGATGTAATTAGTTACATACTCATTGTCGCACTATGTAACGTGAGAGCGCCAGACATTAATGTCAGACACTTAGCCATAGATCAAATTAATGTTGTCTTTTATCATAGTTACTGAGAGGTATTCACCGAAATATCTGGGAAATTTTATAACAATTTTTACAAGTAAAACTTTTAGTATATTCTTATAGTATTTCCTTGTTCAAACACTAGCTTTTACCCGTGACTTTGAACTTATAAACTATTCGTAGGTCTATCACTATGATTATTATTAATACCATTTTCTTATAATTGGATTGCTGTCGCTGGTATGGTACATATACAGTGTTAAGATGAATTTCAAGTCATAAAATTGCAAAAACAGAATTAAAAACAAACAACACACATTCATAGACAAGACATTTTAAATATATTTTGGTTTCTTTTCCTTGTATTGTATGATTCGGCTATAAATATTAATTAAGTATAAAAATAATAGCTTATTTTGATCAAACAGATTGTAATTTTTTGCATATGTATAAATACATTAAGTATCTATGTAGTAATAGCTTTTATCATAGAGATTTGAATACCATTAGACATATTTAAATTTTTCATGACACTAATTTTGCGCTTATGAAGTCAAAATCAAAATAACTTTATTTAAATAGGTTCCTTAGTTCATTTAACAACTTAAAATTCTGCTAGCGTTTCAGTGATTGTTATTTTTCAATAATAAATTAATTAATACTTTATTATTATTAATTTATTCTTTTTCAAAGTGAAGATACGGATTGAAGATCGGCAAAAAACTCCGCAGTTAGACTTTTGAAAATAATACATTAACTGTGTTTTAGTACAAAATTAGTAATATCTTGCTTGCTATGAAATATATTTAAATACATTAACTATAGCTATAGTAACTTTCAATTTTTATTCTTGGGATTTCATTATGTACAGACATTTGAAATTTTATTTTATATATATAGCCAATGTTTGTCGTTTAATCCATCTGTTCCCAATACAATGTTTACACTCCGATGTCAGTGATCGAGTATTTTCGTCGAAGCAAACAATCCGATTGGATCCGGAGTGTCGCGACCAGACACAATTATTTTTATAAGTTTATTTACTTGTGTGAATAAAACTTTAACAAACATTGTGTGTCTGCCATTATTGACGGAAACGTTCATTAAATACCTAAAAAATTCATGCAAATACTTTAATTTTGAAATGTTGATAATTTTATAGTAATGACGACGCATTGGCGCTGTGATCACCGCTATTGGTCGTTGTTCAATGGGTCGAGAGTTCGATGTCATATATAATAACTGAGGTAGCGACACACAGGCAGGAAATATCCTACTCAAAAAACAAGTGCAGCTCGACTGGGGAAGTCCTCGATTTTGCAAAAGGTCACAGTTAAATATTACTTCTTTCAAGCAGTGTTGTTTTCTGTGGTGAGTAAGGTAACCAGAGCTCCTGGGATTGGAGGTAAGGTCGGCAACGCGTTTGCGATGCTTCTGGTATTGCAGATATCTATAAGCTATGGTAATTGCTTACCACCAGGCGAGCTGGACGCTTGTTTACCGTCCAAGGTGTATGGGAATCAAATATATCCTGATAAAACGTTTGTATAAAGCTTTTGTGTTATATCTTGTGTCTGTTTTCGGACTTCAAGACAGGATTCTCATTAAATTACAGACTGTTGAGTTAGCTTTTATTTAATGTATTATTTTACTTTTTATAATAAGATCTATTTCTAGTACCAGCTTTATTTCTTTACTCGCTCGATTTCGTCCGCGTTGAATATTTATGTACTTGAAAAAAAAAAAACGATTTTGAAACATTCTTCATTAGTGCTCTGCTCCTATTGACCTTAGCATGATGATATATTGCCATAAAGAATTTTTCAAATCAGACCAGTAGTTCCTGAGATTGGTACGTTAAAACAAACAAACAAACTAATAAACTGAAGAGCTTTATATCATTAGTAAAGATTTTAACTTTTGCTTCTAAACAAAAAGTATAACACTTATCTTACAAAATATATACTACAAATATATATAAAAAAACACATTCCTAAAAAATCCAAGTCGGGGGTCGCGTGTGAACGGAGCGCCATGAAATCGAGCCAATAAACTTTGAAAAAAGTGCTGTCTGACCACTCGACGAGGTATTTAGACCCCACGACACGTAAACGACACATCGTTACTGAGTTTCATAAAAACGTTACAATATCGTCTGTATATGTAAATAAACATGACGAGCTAGAAGATATATTCTAGAACTCTCTAGAATTTTGAAATTAATTTAGAGAAGTTTTTTGTAAAATATCATACAGAGGGTATAAATAATAGGCATTAAATTAAATCACATATAGCGTTATGCTATGTACCAACTCGCTGTAGAGTAGCGTGTGGGATTAAGCTTTAATCCTTCTGCCACATGGAGAAAGAGACTTATGCCCAGCAGTGGGATGTTACAGGCTGAGTCGTGATAGTGATGTACCATTTATAACCTACTAGCTTTTGCCCACGGCTTTCAATAAAAAGTATTTTATGTTAGTTTTAATACCTCTAAGAATATGTCTACAAAGTTTCATGATGATCGGTTAGTTTCGCGTGAAAACGTAACGAAGTCATGTGTTTTGCCCATAGTCACCACTATAAATAACACAATAATAATACACCACAATAATTAGTTCAAGTTTCTAGTATTGATATACGTCTTGGTGTCTTCCAGGTGTAAATATCAAAGAAAATACACACATATGTATAAAGTTATATTAAATAAAATTACTATAATACAATTAAAAAGATAATACTTCACGTTATTTTTTTTCGTCACGCTCTTAACAAAAAATTGTTACGATCTACGCCTCAAATGGATTGCCGTCGGATTCGTTCAGACAACTCTATACTGATTCGAATATTTTTTATCTTTCTTTTTTCTTATTCCTTTTTTTTTCTTTCAAACAATGGTCGGTAAACGATAATTAAAAGTGTAGACTTTATCGCCTTTCGATCTGAATTTTTCACTCAAAACTCATCACAACATTCTAATGTTTATTGCTATTGATTTTAGAATCGAAATGCCTTGAAAAGATCGTGAGGATTTTTTGTGGTCTAATCCAATTGGATCCTATGAAGCTCACTAATTGATTGGTTTTCTGTTGATTTGGTTTCGTCATTACGTTAACAAAACACTGATTTCTAGTTTTAATTGTTATTTAGTAAGTTTTGGTAATATTTAGTGTATGATGAAAGCGTAGTTATAAAACACGTTTACTGATAATGTTTAAGGAACATAACTGGTACATTATATTCAAATAATTTTCGTAGTTTGGAAATTTCATAGATATTATAAACAGATGTGAGATTCACTTCACAGTAAATGTTGTAGGGCCATATTTTATCACGTTTAAATTTAATATAGCTTAGACATTTTAATTTTATTTCGTTTCATTAACGATCAAGACACTGAATTTATTTAAGTTAGCTGTTCGCATGTTCGTAAGCTAAAATATTACATTAAATATAATAAAATTGTTCAAGGTCATAACCTTAGGGTATAGATTAAAATTCTTTGAAGTTTTTGCGATGTATCAGACAAGGTTAGGTTTAGGTAGACTACCGACATATTAGGAACGGGAATCTGTAGTCGCATAATATGTACTATTTATAAATGATGTTGAAGAAAACTATTAATGGCCAGTTTCAATATTCGATATATCTCTGAATTTTCTTATTAGAGATGGAATTTTGACGCAAGCTCCACACTGATTGTGTCAAATCTATCGCTAGTAGGTAAAACCAGAGATAGATATTTGAAAACGACCGAAGACGAACTGACACATGATTAATAAAACATAAAAGTTTGTAAACCTGCAAGATAATAAATTAGTTAAACGAATGTTTAAAAATTTATATCATAAGATATAAAGAAAGAATTGCCAGCAATACCCAATAATAAATATCTTTTAAAGAATCCTTATCTTAAAGAGTTCACATCGGAGCAGCGGGTGTGGGCAAACATTAGAACTTATTAAAAAGCATCCTTTTCGTTAAGCGCCGGCTAAAACGCACTCCGTGTTACCGCCATTTTATTTGTAAGAAGATTTATATCCCACCAGGAATGTTCGGAATTTGTTCCGACCTTGATTTTTAACAAAAAGTTAATTGATTTCTTATATGTATCAGATTTTTATCTGACCTCGAGGTGAAGGCAGAAACTAAAGGCGCTTAAAGAATAAATGAGATAAAAGTTGTAAGCGGCAAATATATTGTTTTTATTGATGACAAGTAGATATAGGGATGTGATGATTTTAATTGGATTTCGAGAAATATAAAATGCTTGCGAAATGTTGATTATGAATATGGCAAACATTTCTATTAATATTCTTATTAATTATTATTTCTATTTAGCTATGACCGTTAACGGTTCTTGCGATTGTGACTCCGATTGCTGGATTTTATAAGTTAAATAGCGACCTGCCCTAGCTTCGCACGGGTGCAAAAACTATCAGTGTTCTTCTACTATATTATGCATGTATTATACATATATAAACCTTCCTCTGGAATTATTCTATTTACTAAAGAAAACCGCATCAAAATCCGTTGCGTAATTTTAAAGATCTCAGCATACAGACAGCGGGAAGCGACTTTGTTTTATACTATGTAATGAATTAGATGTAATATTAATTCATTATGGTTTTTATAAAAAAAAAATCAGGCTAGAACACACTATGACTGTTATAAGTGCAAATTACGCGAGTTTAAGTTGAAAATAAGAAAGAAATCTAGATAAAATTTATGTATATCATAGAATTGAAAATTTTGAATAACATTTTTATCGAGATACCCTGTATTAAATACGGCACACTGAAGGTTAAACATTCAGCAAGCTAAGCAAAAATGCTAAAACGGTGGTGAACAGTGGACTTTAAATTATTGTCTACTTCTTCTTCAAGTCTTTCGTATCATTTTTGCCACTTTTTGTCACATTCAGAATCTATTTTGCCTTAGAATCAATTGGTGTTCAAAAAGATGGATCTTGAATACCATAGAGTGATTAGGCAAGGCTCACAAGCTGGAAACTATTTAGCATTGTTTGAAACATTTAAGTTTTCTATTGTTTAATATTTGTTAAACGCAAATATGTTTTAATATATTTTGATGTTAGGCATTGATAATGTAGACGAAGGCGTGTTTGAAACAGATTTCCAAATACCGCGCGAGGCCGTGGGAGCTTCAGTACCCCGTTAGCCTTATCGAAACTGATAATGTTGTTTGCTAGGTCTTCTATGGTTTTCCTTTTGTTTCTACAATGATTGTAATGCCACGTGGAATATCCACGGTTTTGACGCACGAGTCTCGGTTGATTTCAACGTATTTAAACCTAGACTTCCTCTGCGGTTTCACTCGTCATTCTTCAACTATTATGTCCTAGCCTTATTATCTATAGATAATCGAATTTTAAATAATAATCTAATTGTTAGATAATCTAACATCAGAAATAGTAGAAGTAAATCTGTTGATATTTAAATATGACAGCAGACCAATTCATTACTGATAATGATGGGATGATGTGATATTACAATATATATGTATATTAATTATTTAGGCATATTTTTGGGTCTCTCTACCATAGTTCCTTCTCTTACCTATCCTTTAGTCCTGATTGTTCTATAAGCGTCTTATTACGATCATTGACAGCTCTCTCGCTTAACATTTTTGAATATCATATCAAAAATTAACCGCTCCAGCGGAGTTCGAACCCGAGTCTCCGACTGACCGTGTCGGCGCTCTAGCCAATTAAGCTATAGAACGATGTACCCACTAGAGCGAAATTTTTGATATGATGAATTTCTCTGCTTGCTCTCTCGCTTGTTAGGAAAATGATCCGATTCGTAATAGACCAGTGTGTTGAATTAAGAGATACCATTTTACTAGATATGGTTGTTTGTGCAGTTCTTGTGGGTCTCTCCACCGTGCCTCGGAGAGCACGTTAAGCCGTCGTTCCCGGTTGTAATCATGTACACCTGATAGCTATCGTTACTCATAGTAGGGAATATATCCGCCGACCGATTAACCTCTGATCCTTCTACACGGGGAAAGAGACATATGCCCAGCAGTGGGATATTACAGGCTAAAGTGATTTAACTAGATCAAGTAAAAGTTTTTACCAAGTAGTGCAATATTTAATAATGGATTCAATTTAGTTTAATGCAGATAAAGGTTTGTACAATACTACCTTCAGATTTTCTTAAGCTCATACACAAATGATAGTCTATTATAAAAAAAAAAAACAAAAAAAAAATATTTTAACAACAACAAAAAAAGTGGTGCCACAATTAATAAAGTAATAATTCAAATGATACTACATATTTTCATTCAGTAAGCGAAAAAACTTACAATTGGTCTAGTCATTCATGGCTAACAATGAGTAACCATAGCAACAGAGCGAGCACCGTCTGTCCGCGCCGCCGACGCACTGTAATCTCCTAAACTTCGCATTCCTCACATAAAGCTTGGTGTGAAAAAATATTTTCAACACGATTTACTGTGTAGGGGTTCAGTATATTTGACTACAGTCTTACAATACTGGAGGAACTGTCCTACACGAAGTTTTGGTGAAATTGGTGTGAAGTTATTTGAGAAAAATTACAATGATTATTTAGAAATGGAAAATTTGCTTAAAATAGTATCTTGCAAGAACAGTTTTCAGGAATGAAATGTTTTAAATATGTCAAGTAGTTAAAATGCGTCATTTTAAACTAGATGAGAACAAAAATACTTTAAGGCTATCTCAAAGTCGTAGAACGATTAACGCACCCACCTAAAAGTCATGAAACACCATGTAATGACGGGCTCCAATAAGACCGTCAATATTTACTCCCAAATAAACCACCGAACCCTAAAGCTGGCCGCGATACAATAACGCTTACCTATGAATAATAAGATCAAATAAAAAAATCCTTCGAATTCGAAGCACAATCGTGTAAGTATGTAGTAGACAAACCATTATGTTCATACAATGCAATAGTTTCGTATAATTCGTCCCGTTCTGACGTCGCGCCTTCACAAAGACATTTTTTCTCTCGTTTCATTCAAACGAATTAACATTTAATATTATTGAAACTACGAACACTCGACCGACAACGAAACTGGATGTAAGGACGTCTCAAGATACCTTATTTGATATAACTTTAAAACATATTAAAAATTAAACCCGACTGCTAAAATATACGTTATAATACTTTAAAAAAAATGTTTATTTAAACCGATAATCCATCAGCAGACGGAGTGAATACTAATAAGTAAATTACTATAGGTAATTGAGCTACGCGCCAGTACAGCGATACGGTGTACTCATATTCCTGAATTATTATTTAAAATTGAATACGTAGGTGATTAGCAATCAACAGAAGCGGGAGACTGCCATAGCAACGCCTCAGCGTGCTCCGACCTTCACCTTGGCATAACGGCTTCGCCTGGTAGGGAACAAGTTACCGAGCGACTGTCGAGACGCTATAGACCACGTATGACGTAGCCTTACACACGTTCCAAGGAAACTTTTGCGCGGTCGACTATTTCATTTATCTAAACCTAAATGTCAATGTATAAAGAACGCAATGAATCTATGAATTAAACAAAAGTAACACGGTGAGTAGCGTAAACGGCGAGGGGGTATTACAGGGTAAGTTTCTGGGCCATCTACTTCATAAGGTGACCCTTTGAAGGGCGGCCTTTATTCTCTCGGGCGTTGTTTACACGACTTCTTGTTCATCTAGAGGGGTAATCGAATCACTATTCAAATGCCGCGGAGGGGAAATCGTTCGAAAGCTATAAGGGTTTTTGTGTACGAGTACGAGTAATTACGGTGTTACCTTGGGTTGATTTATTAATGTATAATGGAAGGTTATTGAATTAGATACCTAATTTGCAATTCAAATGAGAGTAAGCTGTATCTATTTTAAATTACTAGAGGATTAAAAAGTATTTATCTCGTGATCGGGTCAGCTTAATATTTCTTTGAAATTTGATGGATAAGTGATCTTTCAAAAGGTGAATATTAAACATTAGAAACGAAGCAGATGACGTTGATATCCACTTGAAATGACATCGAGTAGACGTGTGGTTTTAGCGAGGGGACAATGAACCGTAAAGGGTGGTTTTTCAATGAATATTCTATCCACATTAGCATAATCGCATGACAACCTGTGAACGACGCGCGGGCGTGTCCTCAACTGAAGAAACTAATAAAAATGCGCCTTACTTAAAAAATAAATAAAAAACGTACAAAAAAACGCTTATTGTGACGAAGTGTTATTGGATTGTATAATGCCAATGGATCTATAACGTTATGATGAGCGTTTAGTGTTTAGTCACTTTTTTATCGTATTTTTTGATGACTTTTCAGTCGTGACATCAATAGTCTTTGATACTTATTATTAACTATTAGACTACATAATTATAAAATAGTGATTTTAATTTAACTGAAGTAGGGCACAGCAGGAAATTTCCTGCTTAAAATATGGAGCAGCCCGACTGGGGTAGTACCTCGACCTTACAGAAGATCACAGCTAAATAGTACTGCTTTCAAGTAGTGTTGTGTTCCTGTGGTGAGTAAGGTGACCTGACATGGAGGGGGGTTTATTAGGGTTGGCAACGCGTGCATTTCGTATTGCAGGCGTCTAGCTTCTATTTATGTCAAACTGATTATCTTCTTAATTTATTGCTCTAATTATCTGTTATGATTCGTTACGTGGTGTTATATTCTAAAATATTATTCAAATTTTTAACAAAAATATAGATAAATAAAACCGATAAATACTATAGCTATTTATTTTTTTTTAAATTTTTGTTTATTTTTCTATTCGTTCGAAACTAAATTACATAAATTAAAATGAAACTAGTGACGATTTGTTCATGTTTATGATGAAGGATAACTTACACACCCATAATAGTTTTTATTCCAAAATACCAAACGGTCAAAATATATTAAATGCGTATAAGTCGCGTGTACAATATGAACATAGTATAAAACATTTGTATATTAATTTGTTTGTTTATGATAGTCTTTATCGAAGTGTAGTTATGGTTATTCGAAAGAACCGTATTTTAAATTAATGTTATAATTAAGGCAGTTTGCTTCTGCACTGTTTGGGTCGATAAGATATAAGTTATGCACAAGTTTTATCACATTATTTTTATTTTATTGCCTCAGTTTTAGGTGGTCTGGGTTATCAAAGATTAGGGTTATGTAGTGTTGAAATGACTTGATTTAAATTTTGTGCTTTTAATGTGTTGTTAAACAATAAATGTACTAGTTAATCTATTCTTATATTATAAAGCTGAAGAATTTGTTTGTTTGATTAAACGAGGTAATCTCAGGAACTACTGGTCGAATTAATTAAAAAAAATGTGTTAAATAGTCCATTTGCCGAGGAAGGCTATATTATATTTAAGTATGACTATATAATATTTAACTATGTTTTTCCTTAAGTTACCGTGGGAGGAACCGCAGGGCACAGCTAGTGTTACTGTAAAACTTGTGAAAATATTATAATTATTTATTTAATTAAAAAAAAATATTTTTTGCTAATCATTCTTTGCTTCTATAATGTGTTATTTGGATTTTGTAAGTCTGTCTATGTTTTTACACTTGTAAATATAATGTAAATTAACTTCGTGGTTTTTGCATATATGGATAGCATTAGTATCTGACTTTACTCAGAACAGAAGAAACTGTAGGAGATACATTTCTTACAATAGTTTCTTAATTGTTCACTTCTTTAGATGTAGTAGGTGTTACGCATATGCCTTGTTGTGAGTGAGGCCATCCCACCATTGTGCCGGGGTCCGGAGGCTTTCTCCGGGCCTACCAACGGGGCGAGGTGGCGAATGCTAGCGCGACCCCATCTCGCCCCACCCAGGCGGACGACTGCTCACACCTAGTGGTTTTTTAGTTAGTAGGAGTCTGACTTAAACCTCTGGCGCCTCCGCGCTGGAGAGAATCCATGATGGATTTTCTCCACGTAAAAAAAGGTGTTACGCATTTTTCTCTGACTGATCTAAAAACATGTAATTAAGTATTTAATCTAAAAAATATTTCTTCTAAATGACAAAATATTAAGTGAGATAAATATAATATACGGAACTTACCTTCGAAGTTTCTTATTTAGAATTTCATTTATTTTTTTACAAGGCTCGATGAGGCCACACACACCTCTGCAAATTCTCTGAGGTCCTTAACTCCATAACATTGTTTCGTCAGGGCGCATTAGGACAGCTACGTCTTTATTTACATTTTTGTTATAGCTTAAAAATGAAAATTTATCGCTATAAAAACATTCTTTGGTCATCCACACTCGGGGCCCCAGCCAGGGCATTATGTTTTTTTTTTATAAATTTCCATTAAAGAGGTATTTTAAACCCATATCCTAACTGTACATTAGAATGTCAAAGTGACATTTTTCGGACGGAGATGTCATTTAAATTATCGTTGAGTGTGATTGTTGTAAATTTTTGTGTATAAATAAGTATATTTCAACATTACTTTATGTAACTTAAATGGACCAATCCGTTAATAACAATAGGTTTCAAAATCTGCAAGACAGCGATTTAAACGAATTTCATAAAGGTTATAATTTTAATCAAAGAGTCTGCAACAGGGGTATGTTACAAGTAGCGCAAAATATAACAGCTCTGATAACATTATTTATTGTAATAATGCAACTGTACAGGGAAAAAAGGGTTACTGGAATAGTTATATAGGTAACCATTCCTTACTGGCAACCAATTTAGCATGCACACATTCTGTTGAAAGTTACGTAACTAAATATATAGAAAACGAAAGTATTAAGTCCAAGAGTGTAACAAAACATAACGATAGTAATAAAGTAAATTATGAAATCATGAATCATGAATATAAAAATAAATTTACTTACAATATGTACGACAAAGCTCATACATTACCAAGCGACCAAGCGAGATTGACTTCAAATGAAAAAGTATATCATGACAAAATGACATATTGTCGTCCAGTGATCAATTATTACAATGAAGAATTCATATACAAAACAATGGAAAGAAACGCTAGACTAAAGCGATTAGTACGAAAACTGGCGATGGCTAGACAAAAAGAAAGAGAAACGGTTAGCTGGAATAATTTCATAAATGACATTAAAAACAAACATGAATTTAACCTTGAAAAACCAAAACCAACAGACGACCCTGAAGGGTATATAGCCCCTGAAATTATCAAAGATTATTACAATACTAAGTTTTCATGTGTACAATCCAGACCTTGTAAACATTTGTTACAAGAATTCTATGGAATAAATGACGAGTCTCTGTCTAACACGTATTATAATCGACAGTTTAATGAAGATGACTGTAGGCATGATGTCAGAAAATATTTACCACATGAACAAAATCCGTACTGTTATCCCACTTCTTCACAAGGGAGGTTGATAATTATGGAAAGGGAGAGAAGATTCAAACAGTCTCTAAAACATTGGCCTTACAACTTAAGTGACAAAAATGTAAACATAAGACGAGAAATAGGTAAGAAACACTTTGAAGAAGCGGAGAGTACTAAAATACGCATAGGAAATTCCATTCGTAATTTTAGTAATTCTCATAACCGAGCTACAAGTTGCGATAACCAGGCTTCAGCTCAAACTGATTTAAGATATTATCCTGATATTGCTATAAACAAACACCAAGACAAAGCGAGTAACAATATGCATGACAACTGCACAGAAAATAAAAATGAGACTTCTAAAGATGTTAAAATGTTACAAGAAACGTATCAAGTACCTAAGAATAATCTAAAGAGAATATCATTAACAAATATAGACACTAAACTAGAAACACTCATTGATTCAATAAACACGTTTATTGATGAAATAAAATCAAATAAATCAAAGAGAAAACAATTTAAAGATGTTTGTTGGAAATGTAAAAATATTAACAAAAGTCAAAATACAAATGTAACAGAAAATTATTCAATCAAATCAGTGAAAATAGTAGATAAACCTGATATATCTGATATATCTGAAAAAACATTTTGCGTTTCTAGCTTGAATGATCACCGACGGTCTAAAAAACTAAACGAAATCTTTCAAGAAGAAGTGCACAATTCAAAGAGCTTGCAAATAAGTAACTCGTGTACAAATAAGCCGTGTTCAGTACAAATCAGTTTCGAAATTCCAACAAAAGATTGTTCAACTGAGGTAACCAAATCGCTTTCCAAACAAAATACTTCTGATAATAAAGAAAGCTTTGTAGAAGAAATATCGACGCCGGGGTACTTGCCTTTACAACGAATGACGATCGCCGTAAATACAGACCCGCTAAGTTTTTTAGGTCTTTTACAGATTTCGACAGACGCTTTCAAACGCTTATTATCGTACGTCCCAAATTTTGACTACTATTCGTATTTGTCACTTCTTCAATTTCCTTTGTCACAGAGAAAGATTGAACCACACTTCGTTTGTAATATCTGCGGCGCAGATTTCACTAAACCGTCTAAACTAAGTGATCACATCCGAGATCACGATCTGGGAAAGACGAAGTGAGTAAATGTTTGTTCATAGATTAAGTAGATCTTTATTTAATGCCTAGTGGTTATTACTTTCATCTTCTTTATACTTTAGTGCAACATTATAAAAAATTTAACAACCTTACTAAATCCAGCGTGCTTTGATTTTTGATTGATTGATTGATTGATTGATTGATGATATTTGAACATTATTTCCGCAGAGATTGCTGCGTCTGTCGCCACGTCATAGACACGACCAAGAAGATATCTGGCCTGTTCAGATGTCGGTACTGCGGTCAACTATTCGCCCGGGCTTACTGCTGTGAACTGCACCAGGAATCATGCGCTAGAAGACTCGGAAGACGCCATGATGTGTCTTCAAGTCTTATGTTACTACGATGACATATTATAATAATTGACTTTTTTTTAAAGTTTTTGCTGTTGTTATTTTGTTTAAAAAATATTGTTGAAATGTTTTCTATCTGTATTGTATCTGTACACTGCTAAAGAGTAGGCTTCTTTAAAGAGTAGAGTCATAATCATGCCGTTGTATATAAAATTGAAAATCTAATATAAGACCTTTTTGAATATTTCGATTTTATTTTCAATAGCATATCAAGATGCATCGAGCATACGATATTAAATTATTTCGTCAGGGATGTGTTAAAAATGTAAAGTTTTTATCAAGTCATAATAAATGATTTTGTTAAACGTTTTATCTTTAATAAATAATTTAATAAAGTCCAAACGGATGAAACACATTATTGATATTAATTGGGTTTAAAGCGATCTCGATATTTAATAAAGCTCTTAATTTCGATATGGTCATATAAAATACGATTTTTAACGTCCTTGCAATCGTCACGATAATTTAGTTTTAAAATACGTTTTAATTCGACGTTATTGTTTGTTTATATTCTTAAAGGATTGTATTAAATGAACTTGATTACTGATTCGTAACTGTTTTGATGGGTTGAAGACTTTAATGTGATCCGTCTTTATTGTTATGAACGTAATTTTAATAAGGTTCTTTGGATGTTTTGAAACAGTTTGTATTCATTTATGGATTATAGTATTTTAGGATTAGCCCGTGGGTGTAATTTGTAGTGTACCTGCTTTCTGCTCCGCGGGTTGTGTTCGATTCAAAATCAAAATCGAAATCGAAAACAGCTTTATTCAAATAGGCCCCAAGAGCATTTTTGAATCGTCATTTTACAAATTGAAACTTCAAAAATAAATTATTATTTTTGTAAAGTAAAGCTACCACCGATTCGGAATGTAGATTCAGCAGAGAAGAATCGGCACCTATGAATGCCACCTATGTATTATTATTATATGTATTATTTCCATATATATTTATTAAGGAAAAATATATTTAGCCATAGCAGTCGGCTGTTACCTATAACACAAGCATTAAGTCGCTTACCTTAGGAACAGACGACAGTGTGTGAATGTTTAAAAAGAAAACTATAAAAACTATATATCTCTCAATGTGAAATGTCTTTGCATACACGTTGTCGTGTTGACATTGTGACACTACAATGTGACACCTATAGGAGTGTCTCATATGTTTTCGATGTTCATTTTTGTTATATTTACATGTATCTTAATTCGTAAGCAGTAAATAAAATGCTCATTATTCCTAAAAATGAATTAATTGTGATTTATTCCATACTTTACACAGGTATTCGATACATTACCAAACGTTCACAAGTTATTAAGTAAGGCTTAGCGGTAAATATAGTGTGTGTGTGTATGTTTTTCTTTTAAAATTTACGCTAACTTTTACATTACGCGATCTTCTTTGATTGTCGACTTTGTTTGAATTGGAAACTTAATTCTTTGTTTTATTATTTGCCTTAGGAAGGAGGCGATATCAAATATCCCAGACAGAATGTTGTGATAAATTTAATTTCATTTCTATCTCGTGTCCTTAATTATTAATATAAAATAAAATAATTAATTGTTTTTAAGTAGCTAAATTGTTACTTGATCGAATAGTAGGTTATTTTTTATTTAATTCAGATATAATACTATGTGTTGTTTTGGACTTAAAAGTAAATAAATAAGTAACTTGAGAGACACAGAATAGCATAACTTAAATGATAGTATATATTTTTTTGAAATATGTCAGTATTTCCCAATATGTTGTTTTTTTTTTTAATTTTATAATTAAGGATACTCTGTAACGTATATCTCTCAGTAGATCTGATCTGTGTTGATATAGCCTTATGTTATATAGTAGCAAATTCTGTGTTTAATTTTCAAATGGTAAATCATTATTAGAAAACAAATGAGAATATTATTTCTTACAAATGAACAAATCTTTTGAACAATATTTTAAGTGGAATTTATTTTAAACTGACAATGATACATTATTATTTATTATATAAGTATGTCAGTAATACTAAATAAATATTTACTCTCGGACATGAGATACAGTTCCGGGGGATGTCCCTTCAATTCCACAGGACAAAGGGACGAAGGTAAAACCTACGTCCTTTGTGGTCGCCGCTCCATCCATCATACATGTTTGCCAGATTTCGGTCGGCCCTTATTGTGAAATGGGGCGTAAAATTCTGTCGATACATCTCAATGGGTATCAGCATTAGGGGTAATTAAGCTGGGTAAGGTAAAGACGTAATGGTATTACTGTTTGATGTGATTATACAATTGTCAATCATCATGTCGTTTGTTTGTACCCTAATTTTTCTTGCATTTGTTTTTAATTTCGTTCGATATTTTGTTTTAAGCGTTTCACAGTCATTTTTTAGGAGGTTTCTCAATTCGACCGTATATATATATATATATATATATAAAGCGACACATAATATATATATATATATATATATATTATGTGTCGCTTCAGCCTGTAATATCCCACTACTGGGCATAGGCCTCTTTCCCCATGTAGGAGAAGGATCAGAGCTTAACCCACCACGCTGCTCCAATGCGGGTTTGCGGATATATTCCCTACTATGAGTAACGATCGCTATCAGGTGTACATGATAACAACCGGGACCGACGGCTTAACGTGCTCTCCGAGGCACGGTGGGGAGACCCACAAGGACTGCACAAACACCCAGACCACGGCAAACACCTGTATGGCCAATACAAATGTTTGTCATGTGCGGGGATCGAACCCGCAACCGCCAGCGCAACAGGTACAATCCATGGCTGTAACCGTTGCGCCAACGCGGCGTCTTTTATGTGTGTTCGGAGATAACTTCGTCGTTTATGAATCGATTTTGCTGATTCCTTTTTTGTTGGAAAGGAGATATCTCAAGGGTAGTACCGTGATAAGGAAACCAGAATCTGATGAGGGTATCCCAGTGAAATCGATCGGAATCTTCGAAAATCGTAGTGGCAACTAGTGCGTTTGTTATTTTTTTTCGTCTACTTACGCTGTATCTTGTATTACTTGTCTGTAATACTTTGCTGGCAAACACAATTATTTTGTATGAAATACACACGCGGTTGTCTATTCCTAAGGTAAGCAACTTAATGCTTTCTTTATAGATAACAGCCGACTGATATAACTTCATTTATTTTCTTTTATGTAATGGACCTTCAGTAGGGTGAATTCTGTGTTAGGAGTCCGGAAATACATACAAAACAAATACAAATAGGTACGTAGGCCGTGACAAACATGTATGGATGGTCAATCCAAACATTTTTTTTCTGTGGAAATTGAAACCGGGCCCCTCGAGCAACAGCCAATAAAAGCGAATAAATACTACACTGATTCATTATAATTTTTTTGTCGTTTTTACGCAATGCCTGTATGTGGAATGGAAATGCCTCAAATATAAAGCCTAGGATATACTTAAGTGTTTCATATGCAAATATTTATGGCAATTTATTAAGGAATATGTTTTAATGATTTATTTTTTTTAAATAAATATATTTAACATACGAACGGTCGTCTGTTTTTAAGGTGGGCTACTTAATGCGTAGTGTTTTAGGCAACGGACGTCATATATACGTAATACAAACTGACCGTCAGTTATGAAATAATCGCATATTTCCTGATTCACGCGATTGTCAATCCGTTAAATTAACTCGAATTGCAAGTAAAGTTGTTTGTTTAGGTGAAATTGTAGGTAAGTATAGTTAAGTACGGGTATTGTGCGAGTGACGGACGTGGGAAGATGAAACGATAAAAATAATTGTAAAAGATGAATTGATTTCTATGTTTGCTTTATCGTAGTTTCTCTTTTGTTGATTGAATTTAGTTTTGAGTTCTATGTTTTTTTAAATCTTTAATATCAAACCTCTTTGGTTGTTACTGGCTGTTCATAATTTTTAATTTTTTAAACATGGTTTGATTAATAATAAAATGAAAACAACTGAACGTCAAGTGTAAGTAGCGACATCTATTAGATTTGTGGTTAATTTCTTTGAATGTTTTATGTGTCATGTATCTGCTGAGGGGATATTTATTTATTCTCGTTAGTTGTTGTCAAGTTTACGATGATTTGGCACTTGGCGATCATAGTAAATATTTTTTTTTAGTAATATCAATTTTTATCCGACTATAAAAAGGACGGTTTCTCAATTCGACTGTATATTTAAAGCAATCTCTTCAACTAAGCGTACATATTTTAGTGATTCTTTATTTATTAAATTTGACCACTATATAACGAGTAGTTATTGAGATATCCCTAATAATGTGCAGCTATTTCGTATTCTATTTCTCTGTAGTTCATGGGGGGAATTGGGGATAGGGTCGGCAATGTGCTTGCGATTCTTCTGATAGCATCGCAAGTCATGTCTAGACATTGCAGGCGTCTATAGGCTACGGTAGTCGCTTACCATCAGGTGAGCCGTACGCTTGTTTACCGAGCTAGCTATGTAAAAAAAACGAGCGTGCTTTAGACCACACGACTGAAGTAAAACTTCTGCACAATAGGCCTGAACTGTGTCTTAGATGTACGAAACGTAATTGGTTATGAGAGAAAGCGAGAAAGAAAATGTGTTTTCACACCTCTCTCTCTTACTCCGTCCGCCTTGCCCGATCACACTTTTCATAACGCTCTCGTCACGCATTCGTTAGCTTACTCCCCAAGTCAAGCGGGAATAAAGAAGTTTTACTTCAAAACCTATTTAATCGTCTTCGACTACGTTGATTATGTTTTCATTTTATTACTTGTCGATATAATTGAAGTCAGTTTTTTTTGTTTGGGAACAACCACAATTATACGTCTTAATAGTTTTAATGCGAATAAATAACCCTATTCTATTCCGATTTATATATTTCACGGTAATTCAACGTGAAATTTGCACTAAATGTACGCTAACGTGGCAAATTATTGATGTAAATATTTGTTATTCGGGGAGGCCTAAGTCCGGTTTTACCGTGTTTAGATAAAGTTTATCTAGCAAATAAGTTACGAATATATTTTAACAGCGGGTTTTAGAATAAGTCATTGGGACCTTTATCTCCTCAATTATTAAATTAAAACTTTTAAATTCATATTAACGAATGAAATATCTCATGTTTGACTCCTAACTGTATTCCTTTAAATTTTGTGGATATAACAGATCGTATTCCGCATGAGAAAAAAATCCTAGCACTTTTTAAAATTTGTCTTTATTTAAATAGACGAGCGACTTTGATAGAGTCGTTCCGCATGATACTGTTTGGAAGTGCGTAACGACGGCTATAATTTACAATAAAAAACATTTTACGAAAAAAATAATTCGTTTCCATCAGCGGTTCTTTAGTAGTATGCGGTAGTGTTAATATTTCACTTTGTCGATATTTTTAAGGGCTAAGAAAATAGCATTGGAAGGTTATACAGAAGTAGGCTCGATCGATGGTAAAAAGCATAATATAGGAAAAAAATTAATCTATTCTATCAAACAGATATCTGTCGAATAGTGTAATCTACTACCGGTGACACAGGCCCTTAAAGTACTACCAGAGGCCGTGTAGATCAGGCATGAAATTAAAACGTTATAATATAACTCGGTATGGTACCTTCTAAACTGTTAACCGAGCGAAAAAAGACGAGGTCATTATGTTGAACGTTAAATTCTGTTGTACCTATATATAGGTACCTTTATTTCACAAATAAGAATGAATTAGGAAATGATTTTTATTCTTTTTTTTTTTCTTTAATAACTAGTTCAGCAAACAAGCGTACGGCTCACCTGATGATACGCGATTATCGTAGCTTATAGACGTCTGCAACAAACGCGTTGCCGACCCTATCCCTAATCCCCCCTGGAGCTCTGGTCACCTTACTCAAAAACAGGAAAACAACATTGCTTGAAATTGTATTATTTATCTTTGGTCTTCTGTAAGGTCGAGATACTTCCTCTGTCGAGCTGCTCCATATTTTGAGCGGGAAATTTCTTGCTGCGCTCTACGATATGACATTATATTATATGACAGGGTATTGTTTAAATCAGGTAAAAATTACGATTAATGGTCCATTTACTGTCTTTTCTAATTAAATAAGTGATGTGATATATTTTATGATGCTATGAGCATTTATATAAAACTGTATTATTTCATCATTATCTGTGGCAGGGTGACAATTACGATGATTGATACGACGTTGATTCTCAAAAAAAAAAAAAAAATCTTTCCAAATTCAAAAGTAAAATAATCGGTTTATAAACGTCAGTCATGAGCAAGGATCAAACTCGGAACCACTAACTCACAGAATAACAGTCATGTATTGTGACTACTGCAGCAACCAACCAACTCGTTTTCTAATTTTGATCTGTATAAGAGTATAAAATATCATTAAATCAATATTTAAATAATCGAAAGATTAATTTTCCTTATCTAAATAATTATTGTTAATTAATCTTGAGTCAAAATGCATAAATACTGATGCACACATCCACAATTTACATACGAGAAAAAACTAACATTGTCAAGTCACTACACCTGCATAATCAAAAAATATAAATATAAAAAAAACACAGAGGTTCTTTGACTTATTAATGAAAAACAGGAGTTTCTTTGACACGTAAAAAAATAATATTTGTCATTCTAATCTCCGAACTAAGGCACGATACATATTGATTGCGTTGTCGCAATCAAATCAAAGCTTACGTTATTTTTTATCTGTTGAAGTTATCAACCTATATACAAATAGGTTACTGATGGGTGTTATCGTCGATATATAGGGATTATCGTCAGGAGATAAAACAGGTCTTTAAGGCTTCTTAAACTTAAACTAAGATACAGTCTTTAGATTAACATTTTTATAACAGAAACATCTACGGTCTGAATGTAAATAAAAATAAATATACCATAATATTAATATGTTTATGAATGCTTTTGGGCGTAACTTCAAAAATAAATTTTGAATCGTCCGTGTACTGTAATAAATAGTTTATGTAACACTTATTCGAAATTTGGATTCTATTGATATACATGAAAACTTTTTGCAATTTTTTTTTTTTTTTTTTTAAACATGGAGGTACACACCAAACTAAGTAAATTGACGCTGAAACGCGTTCCGTGTGAAAGCGTTTTAGGGTGCACCTTGCGGCACGTGACAATCTTATCAATTGTTTGTCCACCCTCGTTATCAGTCTCGGGGTCCCGATGACACCCCACGTACAAATTCATTGATAACTTTTTTTGTGTAGTTGATATTAGCACGCGCCGGCTGATACCTTGAGCACCTGATAATGATTGTCTTTTTAGGGAAGTCATTGTATTCAAAAAAGGTCGTAATGTGTATATGTACATTGTACATGTGTGATCTATTTTATCATCAACGTCAGCGATTTGGAAACAAGTACAAATGGCTATCGGTAGGTATGGGTATAGGTTAGACCTATAAAATTATTTACCATTAATGAAAATGGAACCAGCGTAATAAGCAATGTGTTCGATAATTAGTAGATGATCCTAGTAAGTTACAATCCTATGGATATCCACAACTACGTGTCCATGGGTGCCTAGGAAAGTATGTAGGTAAAGCCATTGGTCTGGTTGTTATTATAAAGATATAACTGAGGTAGGGCAGCAGGAAATATCCTGCTCAAAATCTGGAGCAGCCTGACTGGGGAAGTACCTCAACCTTACAGAAGATCGCAGCTAAATAATACTGTTTTCAAGTAATGTTGTGTTCCTGTGGTAATTAAGATGACCAGAAGGATTATGGATTACGGTAACCGCTTATCATCAGCCGTACGCTTGTTGCCGACCTAATTATATAAAAATAAAGACTTGATAAAGAATGAAGTTCAAATCTTCTCGCATATTATCAGATTATATTACCCTGCTATAAAGAACAGGGAAGAAACTGAAAAATTGTCAACACGCAATTTAATTAATATGCATTTACAAATTTTACCAACTACAGTAAAAGAAACATTTTATAAAAAAAAACCACGCTAAATAAGTAAAGTCTGAATAACACTAAAAGGATGTCAGCTATATCGTTTCCGTCGGTGTAGTGACGTAGCTGCACCGGAACTGACTCAGGATTCGAACCCACTTAGCGGTACGAATTAGCCACTTGACATCTTAAAATGTCTTCATGTAAAATAGAATTAGAATAACTTTGTACTTAAAATAGATATTTTTATTGTTTTACTTAAAGATTAGTTAACTAAGAAATATTGAATCATTTTCGAAAAATCCTTGAAAGCAGTCTGTTAAGATACGAATGTTTAATAGGAACGATTATGTTTAGGTGACGTATTTTCGGAAACCATAATTCTAATCCTACTAGGGACCGTTGAGAATAAATCGTTAATTTGTTTTATTATTTATTATAAAATACTGTACTTCAACATACACACATTTAATTTAAAAAAATTAATGTCAACATGCCTATTATAACTTTACATTATAATATACCAGTCGGCTGTTACCTATAACACAAGCATTAAGTGGCTTACGTTAGGAGCAGACGTGTGTGTGTGGTGTTATAAGATATTTACTACGCTTCAGCCTATAATATCCCATTAATGAGTATAGGCCTCTTTCCCCATGTAGGAGAAGGATCAGAGCTTAATCCACCACGCTGCTCCAATGCGGGTTGGCAGATATATTTCCTACTATGAGTAACGATCGCTATCAGGTGTACATGATAACAAACGGGACCGACGGCTTAACGTGCTCTCCGAGGCACGGTAGGGAGATCCACAAGGACCGCACAAACATCCAGGCCACGGCAAACATCTGTATGGCCAATACAAATGTTTGTCATGTGCGGGGATCGAACCCGCAACCGCCAGCGCAACAGGTACAATCCATGGCTGTGATCGTTGCGCCAACGTGGCGTCTATATAAAGATATTTATTATTATATATAAAATACTAGCTGACCCCGCAAACGTTGTTTTGCCATATATGTTATTAACCTCCTTGATCCCCTCCCCTTATAACTTAGGGATATGAAAAAATAGATGTTGGTCGATTCTCAGACCTACCCGATATGCACACAAAATTTCATGAGAATCGGTCAAGCCGTTTCGGAGGAGTTTAACTATAAACACCGCGACACGAGAATTTTATATATTAGATTAATTAAAAAAAATGTCAAATTTACTGTTTAACTAATAATTCATTTCAACAATGCTTTCTCTGATTCAAATCTTCAATTCTATCCAAGGTATTTCAAGTTAAGATGTAGACAGGGCACGGAGGCAGGGAGACAGATATGACATCAGAGGTTAGTGACGATTAGTCACAATTGCCAATTGTCTAGTTCGGAAGTGAACCTGTATCCTCCGAGTAACGGATGCCGATGCAAATGAATCCGCGCGTCACTAACACATGTTCTATGACCATGATGAGAATATAATCACAAATATAATAATACTAGCCGTTCCCTACCGTTTCATTAGCGTTAATCTGAGTAAACATTGAACTAAATAATTGTATATAGCCGATAGATAGATAAGCCTTCCTCGGTACATGGACTAACAAAAATTAATTTTTAATTCGGAACAGTATAGTTATTGAGATTAGAGTACTTAAACTCTTTAGCTTTATAATATTAGTTCAAACTATTAAAATTAGGCTTTTTTATCTGTTTATAGTGCATATATTTTAAAGTATTACTCGGTTTCAGAAATTGAATCAAGTGTTTAAATCTTAACAAATTATATACTAAAACCTTCCTAAGATTTGTTTGCCTTGATAAAAAACGCATGGGAATTCATTAAGTAGTTTTTAAACCGATTTCAAAAAAGGAAGAGGTTACTCAATTCGACCGTATATATATATTTATGTATGTTTGGGATAACTTCGTCGCTTATAAACCGATTTTGGTAATTCTTTTATATAGAGCAGATATCCTAAGTGTACCACGAAAACAGGATCTGATGATGGAATCCCAGAGATTTCGAGGGCGAAAATCGTAGTGACGACTAGTGCGTTTGTTAATTTTTTTCATCTACTTACGTTGTATTACTTATAATTGAAGTCGGTTTTTTTCGTTTGCGAGCAATCACAAATATTAGAGTTTGTCACGAACAGACAGAAAGACAAAAGTATATTAATGTGGGTCTGTTTCAACGGTCGTTAATAAATCTATCTGACGTATAACGGTATCTAATAGATATGAAACTATACTTTATTATCTACATATTTCCTACAAACTAATAAGCAAAAGTTTGAATTTTAGTTGAGGTGAAATAGACCCTTAGAGCATGCTTTGTCTAGTAATAAAGCATATCTGTAACTTATTTCTTAGATAAATTTAATTAAAAAACCGAAGAAACAGTTCGGAGAGAAGAGTCGGAGCTTAATCCCCCACGCTGCTCAACTGCAGGTTGGAGCAAGACGCTAATTACCTAACGTCTGTTTTACAGCAAAGTTACTTCAGATTTGAGAAATACAAGCAATTAATACAAATCCACACGGAATCTTCAACGGAATACCAATTACATTTTGAATGAAAGCTGTGAACAATAGCAGATTATCAATACATAATTCTTATTGTATTGTTCAAAATTTAATTTAAAACATTGTTTTCGGAAGTCGTTGATATTTGAATAGCTCATTTTACTTTATACCGCATTATATCAATTGTGATATCTCAAACAACTTGGTAAGCGTCGTGTATCACATCAACCAGGAACCCAAACTGAAATAGATTAGAAAAAATACAGCAAAATCCGTCACAGTTAATTTCGATGCGCTAGCGATCGTAAAATTCGATTCTTGGTCATGACAAATATTTGTAAGGCCCTACTGATATTTTTGTGGCCGTGGCGTTTAACTAGATATTTATAGCGATATGTATCGAAAAAATTAATGATTTGTTTGTTTGTAATTAATAATTCTTTTAATTATTGTAAAATTAAATTAACTAGAGTTTTACCATAGGCTATGAAAGATGGCGATGTGACTATTGGTGTTGCAGTAGTTGATATGCATTATGGTTGGTTTGTTGGCTGCCATGGTTTCTTTTGTGTAAGAGAAAAAAAAACAAGATTGAAGCAAAACAACTTCTACATTTTTCAACAAATATTTTTAGTTCTAATTAAATTGTGTTAAAATTACATAATTTTTCAAGAATTTCATTTTGTGATTAATGTCATAATGACTTTCAAGTTTAAAGTAATCTTAGATCTGAAACAACATTTTTGTACGCAACTGAAAAATTTCTCTTTAGGTCACTTGTTGATTTATCGACATTGCGACGGTAAACTTATTTGAAAAATTCATTAATTTCGGGAAATAAAAATAGTCTATCCTCAAGGAAACTTTTAAAACGTTATTTTTTTAATTTGTTTCTTTACTTTTGTTTATCGTTGTTATAAGTTAGCTATGTAGTTGGACAGCTTAAAAAATCTTGTTATCTTTAGATATTCAGATCTTAAAACTTAATTATTAATTATATTATATAACTTATAAACTTCAAAGTAGTAATTTGAGTATTAAACATTTGTAATTTTTTCACTGTCAAAACTTGACGATAATATTTTGACACGTTCATAAATTTTGACACATCCATAAATTTTGTCACGTCCGTAAATGAACTCGTCAAACCCTAAACGTCCAGTAACGTTTGCCGACTACGTGTGACCATGTCGGCTTTCGGAGGCACTAAATCTCAGAACAGATATCTATAATCTGTAGTTTTTAAGTAACAAATGCTTCGACAGTAAATTTCGCGAGGCGAGAACTGTCGGGCTACGTTTAGTGGTATCGGTGCGTTATCGTAAATTAAATGGAGTAATCTCGGATCTCACGACCATCTGACCACCGGAATCGCTTGATAAGATGGCGCCTGGCCCCTGAGTGTGATGTACAGGGATACAGAGAACGTGGAATTGTCATTTTATCACAAAAAAAACTTTTATTTTAATGGAAAATAAGATTTATTATCTTCATTACATTACAAAAAAAAAAAAAATTCTTAATTTGATTGTGGTTTTATTCAGTTCACGAGTACTGTCTTAATATTGTTTGTATATTTTTCAGGTTCGTGAAAGAAACCTCTTTATTATAAATAAAGTAGGATTCTTACCCTTTTATTTCTTTAAGCAAGTACCATTAAAATCAAATGTTGAGTAAAAAAAACTAATAAGTATTTGTTGGTTTATATTTCAAAATTATTTGCCAAGAGATATAGCCGAAATGACTATTTTTTATTATTTCTTTTTGACATATTTTTTTTTCTTATAAAACAATGTCACTTTATACCATAAACTTAGCAAAGAGGTAGTGCAAGGGTGGAAGGTTGAGGCGAGGAACAACCTTATACCAATCATTTATACCTTTTTTTTGGTAAAGAACAAATATTCCCAGAGTGAAATATCTTTTCCAGTGACGACAGGTCTGTGTCGCCATACCGCTGGCGCCTCGGCGTTTGGGCGCTCATATGACCACTGACGCTTTTTTCCTTTTTTACGCCAGCGCAGGTCCGAGCGCGATACTAAGCGACAATCATTGTATTGTGTTCCGAGAAAAACATCGATTTAAAATTATTTGGATGCGTTATATTGATATTTTTGTTCTTTTTTTATCAAACTGTTGTTTATGGAAATGAATTTGGATTGTTGTCTTTTCCTCTTTTTAAGGATTTGGTTTGTGTTTTTGGTTAAGCCATTTAAATAATTTTAAAAGCTGTACTCTAACATTCGTTTTTAATTCTTTGTAGTTTTGACTTGACAGCGTCTAATAAATTGATAAACGACGGCTGCATGTACGAAAAAGAACGACTCATTGTCCCGTTACGCTCATTGTACACTTGCGCCGCATCTATCTCTCGTGCAGCCGATTGGCCTATGCGTCCGAGGAGATATTTTGTTATGACGTTGTCACGTTTAACTATCGTCCGTAAACCAACTTTACAGACAATCAATTTCTTTGTTTCTCAATTCTAGATTTTAAAACTGCATTTACTAAAAAAGGAATTATGAATAAAAAATCTGGATTATAACAATAATAATAACGTGATAAACAAACTACATATCACAAGTTCCTATAAAATAAAATTCGTCGCTAAAGAAATACATATACCGTCTCCAAGACTCCTTCATCGTACATCAAAGTCCCTATCGGAATGTAACACCCTCGATTAAAACAAACAAAAACAAAACACCAGCCCTTATCAGATCGGCAGATAATGGATTGACCCATTTAAAGTGTGAATCACTCATTATAACGAGACCAAAAACATTTTCAGTCGGAAAACAACAGTTTCAATATAAAAAGTAGGGAATGTAGAGTTTGTCGACGGTAAAATTAAGTCGGTCGTCCTTAATTCTTATATAAATTATAAAATAGGCTAAATAACTAAATAGTTAGGCGATAACGATATTTCATGACTGCGGTTTTATAAATGGAGCTATTTTTTATGTTTTATAGTTTTAAGAATTTTTTCTTAAAGAACAACATGTTCAGTAAAGACGTAAAGGTTCAAAGTATACAAATAGTTTTAAAAGATAACATTTATGTAGTTATCTATTTCTACCTTCTATATATATATATGCGTTAAATTCTATGGGACTCGCCACTGATGTATCGGTGGGTGCAGCTTTACAAAAGACCGAATTGTGTAACTATGTCGTACATTAATTTTTAAGTTTTAAAATGTTACTAACAATTTTTATGGATGAAAATCTGAAATAAATTATCATTATTATTATAAACCCGAACGATAGAACCCCGATATTTTTTAATGTTCGTTATTGTCAGCTAAAAGATAATTAAAAAAAAATATATAATCAGTGCTGTGTGGCTATGGCACTAAAGAATTTAGCCACCCCCTCTTTTCCCGTGGGTGTCGTAAGAGGCGACTAAGGGATAACAAGGTTCCACAACCACCTTGGAACTTAAGAAGCCGATCGATGGCGGGATAACCATCCAACTGCTGGCTTTGAAATACACAGGCTGAAGACGGCAGCAGCGTCTTCGGTGCGACAAAGCCAGTACTGCGGTCACCAACCCGCCTGCCCAGCGTGGTGACTATGGGCAAAACACATGAGTTCACGTTATTTTTGGCGTAAAATTGTGGAGGCCTATGTCCAGCAGTGGACTGTATATGCTGTAATGATGATATAAACAGCTATTTGGATTTTACAAAATAAAATGGCGGCACGAAGTTTGTGGAGTCAGCTAGTTTGATATAAATAATACCCTATAATCAATTTAAATTCATCTTCGAATCGTCATCTTTTAAACTCAAATTTTACCATCGTAAAATGTGAAGCTACCACCGATTCGGAATGACCATTCTGCAGCGAAGAACTGTTACTATTTAAAAAAAAAAATGAACTGCGTTTTAAAACAAATAAATATCTTGCATGAAATACAGAGTCACTAAGTCCACACATCTTTATCATTCATGTAATCCTGCACCGAATACGCTTTAGCAATAATTAATAATAATTAATTTTTAAAGTTTTAATTTGTAAAATGACGATTCGAAAGTGCTCTTGGAGCCTATTTGAATAAAGCTAATTTTGATTTTGATTTTTTGAATTAGTCAAACACAATAATATATGTAAGTATTATGTATGTTTATTATTATATATTATCTTTTTGTACTTTATTCAAATATTCTAATTCGCACACCAATTATTTAATTACTTTCTAACTGCAGTTTCTATTTCGTGTCCTATACCCAAAGGTTGTTTGGAAGAGATCGCTCTTTCAGCGATAAGACCGCCGTACATCTTTCATTTTATGTTTGTTTTTGTTGTTTCTTTTAATGGTGTAGAATAACGAGTATTATTATTATTATTATATTAAAAAAGGAATGTAAGTATCGTTTTTTCATTTGTATATATATTTTCGGAAGGAAGGAGCGGAGCACAACACTTTCTTATGTAATATTCAATGATTTAAACAAATTGCTCTTAAATTATCAAATCCAACGATTTCCTCATAACGTATCCCGAAAAACATCGCGTTTTTAGTTTTGATGTTGTAAACAAAACGATTACCGACTGATTGAGGAATCGGGATGATTACTCTCCGTGTTATGTGTGAATAAATGAATAATTTTACATATAATGTTATTATGTAATATACGAAAACAGGCAGAGAGATATGCAACGCTGGAACGCAAAGATTTGGAACTAAAATTCGATCGAGTTCGTACTTATTCTAATGAACAATTTAGAAATTATTTAATACTAGCTGTGCCCGCGACTTCGTCCGCGTAAAATATATTCTTTAGTTCGCAGAGTTACAAAAAAATAAATAAATAAAAGTAGCCTAAGTCACTCCTTACATTAGCTATCTGCCAGTGAAAGTTCCGTCAAAATTGGCTCAGCCGTTTCAGAGATTACCCGGTACAAACAGACAGACAGACAAAAATTGTAAAAAAATGTTATTTTGGTATATGTAACGTGTATACATCCATACGCATTTAGTAAAAAGTGGTTATTTTAATATTACAAAACAGTCACTTTAATTTTATTTATTTTGTTTAGATAAAAAAAATACCAAATTTATATAAAAATATAGTATTTTTTAAGAGTTACTGCGTAGTTCTTGTTAATTCTTCTCTGCGGAATTTACATTCCGAATCGGTGGTAGCTTTACTTTCAACCGTAATTAATAACTTAATTTGTAATGACGATTCGAAGGAGCTTTTAAAGCTTATTTGAATAAAGTATTTTTTCTTGGATTAGCTGATTCGGGAGGCTTTAAAATACTTTCTGTTATTGTAAAATTACTATCGGATCCTCGACGTGGATACTGCTGAGAAGATCTAGAAAGAAACTCATCAGGTCACAACGTTTTCAAATATTACTACTGCATAGTAATTAATTGATCGGTCAGTTTTATTTCCAGCAAAAACTTTGATTTAACATAAAACTTTAATATATTGTTTTAAAGCCTACAAACTTCGACAATAGTTTTTAGGCAATACGATTAAAATTAAACCCGACTAATTTATTGCGTAAGCTAACATTGCGGTGTCAATAGTTCAATATGGACATAAAATCACTGAGGATAAAGTTATAAAAGTATTCTGTTATGTCATTTAGAATAATTAAAACATTAAGACTACGAGAACTGTACTACTATTAGCAACGATAATTGTGTTTACAGGCAAACGAAGAAAAACCGACTTCAATTATATCGACAAGTAATACAAGGTAGGTAGACGAAAAAATAGTCAAGTAAATACGCATTATCAAATATTACTCCAAAATTTGTAATCAGATCTCGATGAAATTTAAACATGGCCGCATGATAAACATCGGCTTTCGATTAAATTAAAAATTATCAAAATCGGTACACACAGTAAAAAGTTATGCGGATTTTCGAGAGTTTCCCTCGATTTCTCTGGGATCCCATCATCAGATCCTGGTTTCCTTATAAGGGTACCAAACTAGGGATATCTTCTTTCCAACAAAAAAAGAATTATCAAAATCGGTTCATAAACGACAGAGTTATCCCCGAACATACATAAAAAAAAAAACAAAATATATACGGTCGAATTGAGTAACCTCCTCCTTTTTTTGAAGTCGGTTAAAAACTAAAATCATTGATTGTAGACCGATTACGCCAGTGGCGAGTCGCCAGTCGCGAGCATGTCGACCGCCAATTTAATAATCTACCCACAATTCCGCCGCACTTAGCGCCCGCTGACGTGACTCGTGGTCACCGCGCCAAAAGCCTAAACATTAACAAGCATTAATGAGCTTAAATTATAAGAATTGCGCCGTAAATTTCTTAACATATCGGGAATTTACCGAATTCTTAACCAATTAGTCGAAATATTACACGAAAATGAAATCCGATTAAATACACGTAATGGCTCATTAAATGAATGCTATGTATTCGAAATGTTTTCGCTATTTCCAAAATTACTTGCTTTATAGTTTTTATTATTATAATAATTAGTTCTCGGAAGTTACAGCTTCGATAACTCGCTTCGTTTCTGGCTTTAGAGCGTTTTAATAATATTAGTTTATATATATTTTTTCTGATTTTGTAGTGGACTGCATACTTCCGACCTACGAACACTTGCTTACAATTCTTGACTACGTGTTTTAAATACTTCAAAATAACCTATTTGTTTACCACATACACACGTTGTCACTTGGACTTCTATATTGGAAGATTTTTCAGACTTTAAGGATAATAAATATCATTCATTTTTAGTATTTTCTTTACTTTCAACGTTTTTGTACAGGAAAGAATGTAACCTGTTATTGATCTGATATGTCAGTACCTTCCATGCCAGAGTATGAGCGGTATAAGTAATTGTGTTTGCTTGCAAACGACAAAAAACAACTTCAATTACATAGACCATAACAAATACAATGTAGGTCGAAGAAAAAATAGTCAAGTAAATAGGTGTTATTAGAGATAATTCAATAAGTACACAGCAGACCTCGATCACATTTAAATGGGACCGCACGACAAGCACCAGCTTTCGATTAAGAAAAGAATAAAAAAAAAATACAATCGAATTGAGAACTTCCACCTCTTTTGAAGTTGTTTAAAATACATTCACAAGTGCAGAATCATTATAAGAACGGGGATGATGGAATGTTATACTACTAGTGATGATCCCCCGCTCATCTGTGACCACGACCGCTCTGTCAAGAACGCTCTACTGGAAGAAGTGCTATTCGAAGTATTTCGTAATCCCCAGCCCGCTGCAGACGATTCCCGATCATTTCACAGTCGATTAGACAGTGATTACGGTTGCGCCACTTCGCACCTGCGCGTCACGCGCGAGCTGATCCACTGACCCCTTTATATCACTCCAGACTTGTTTCTAAGTGGAAATCAATTGGAATATTGTGCTTTATTCATTCAAAACTCATCATAATTCTTTAGTCGTCTTAGTCAAAGCACTTTTACTTTGAGGACTACTTACATTACTTTTAGGATGGATTTCATTTATAGTTTCTGTTTTCCGAATACAGTCATTACTTTATGGATAAGAGCACATAACTTAAAAAAAATATACTATGCAACGCAAAAATACATTGCCGAATTGCAGAATCGCAGATGGTTAATGGCAGTCCGAGCGTTACGACCTTTTCCTACGCGGAGAAAGAGATGATGATTATGAGTGATCAGCAGTGGGATATTACAGGCTGTATCCGACGCGAATGCGATCTATACTAGTCTAGGGTTTTGAAAAACATATTAACTACAAATATTAACTCTGTGAAAATGTCGGGATAAATCTGGATTTCCAGCTACCTACATATCAAGTTTCATTACTACTAGTTCAGTAGTTTTTGCGTGAAAGAATAACAAACCATCCATTCAACGTCACAAATTTTCCCATTTACTATATAATAAATATTATAAAGTCGAAAAGTTTATTTGTTTATGTTGTAATAAAATTTCTTCAATGTATAATATAATCTGTATTCATCTTTCTTGTAATATGTACTCTGTGGTATTGTGTCTCTTCCTTATCTACTCTGTGACTATTAGCGATAGCGCGTACGACTTTTCTCTCAATAAAGCTTACTTATATTTCGCAACTAAAACGTTATTTTCAAATACAACAGTTTATTTATTTTATCGCGCTAATCTCCCGAAGTACTGGTTAGAATTGAAAAATTCTTTTTATGTTAGATAGTCCATTTACCGAGGAAGGCTATTTTGTCTCAAATTAACGTGTGTAAAGCCGTGGAGCGCAGCTAGTTTATTATATTAAGAGTGTATGCTACCTCAAATTGCTTATTTTCCACTCGCCAGGATGTCCATATCTTCCAAACTACTGAATATTTAAGTTTGAAATTTATGTATGGTAAAGTTCAGAACATAAACTATCTTTCATATGTTTCGAAAACACGATTCCAAAAAATTTTCTCGATACAAAAAAATCGCAAAGTTACCTCTATTTTTGTATTAAAACCTTAATATCTCAGTAAATATAGAAGTTATGGACTTGAGATTAAGCATGGTAATTGAAATAAGTATGAAGAACATTTTATATGTTGCGTTTTTAAAAAAATAACTATTGATAATGTTTGTGGGGAGAAAATACATATAATTCGCGCGATGAACAACCAAGCGCTCTCAATTCTCATGTGTATTTAGTACGGCTGAAATCTGAATTGGAGCTGAGGTAGTGTAGCCCCTTAATAGTATAATCCTAGTTAGTGCAAGAAATTTATCCATAAAGGTATAAGGCGGCTATAATTTGATTATATTTCTAGGAAGGTACCACAATGCGTGACCTAGGCTGGAACATAATCTTAATCTACAAACAGGATGTAACGAATCGCGTCGACAGTATCCTAGGCAGGACCTAGGTGTAATATTGCTAGACCACCCAGGTAGTGACTGTTGAGCCAGACTAAACGAGTTCGTGCTCCAAATTGAAACTTTTATTTCAGAATAAATTTTTGCGAAGACAAATTATTTTTGTGTTGGATAGCCGATCCAGCGAGGAAGGCTATAGGCTTTTTCTTCAAATCAACGCATGTGAAACCGGAGCACGGCTAGTGATATAATGAAAGTGTAAATAGAATTTTTCTAGTCATAAACTTACCTTCTTTCTTGGTGATCATATTCCGCTCAAAAATATATCGATATTTTTATTGATATTTATTAGTTACATATGTAACAAATTAAATGTCTACATTTATAATATATAACTGAGTTCGGGAACAGCAGAAAATTTCCTGCTCAAAGGCAAGCAAAAGGCTACTGTCGGTGAGTAAGGTGACCAGAATTCCTGGGGGAATTGGGGATTAGGTCGGCAACACGCTTGCGATGCTTCTGGTGTTGCAGACGTCTATAAGCTACGGTAATCGCTTTCCATAAGGTTAGCCGTACGCTTGTTTGCCAACCTAGTTGTATAAAAAAAAAATATTCTATTGCAATTTTAAAAGTAAACCATTTTATTTGGTTATCCAAATAAATAACGTAAATGCAATTTGTATTGAACGTCGGTACGTGCAAAAAATATCACCTTTGATCCAGAAGACTTACCTGCAACAAAAAAAACATGTTATTAGATGATATGAAAGGCGAAGTCTGACCCCAGATGGTATCAGGAGCTTAAATTAATTCGAAAGGTGCGTATCGATTGAAAGGGAATCGAGAACTGTATCATTTGCAGTTTGAAATGAGAAGAATTTTGATCCTTGAGACTTTGACATAGGGATTGCTTTTTTAGTTTTGTGAGCCAAAGTCCAAGGTGTTTCAAGTTTGGCGCAAGTTGTTGCAAAAAGTTTCTAACTGTCGATTAGCCGCTGGTGCCATCTGGTGTTACGGTTCCGTGGGTATTTACTGTTTTGTATTCATGTTGCTATGTTTATATTTCCTATTTATGTGTGGACATGTGTCCTCAGTTGGGTGGTGCAGCAGTACGATGGGTTTGGATCTAATGTATTTGATACGTTTAGTGGGGTCACTTCAGTCTTAGTGGGGTATTTTAAGAGTATTAAAATCCCATATTGCATAGACAGAGTCTTAAGGTAGACAATTTTTAAGGTATTTACAAAGAATCACTCCAAAGGAAGCGGTAGTTTAATTATAAGGTACCTTTGGGAAAATAAAATACTGTCGTTACATTAAACGTATAATTTGTCTTAAAGTCCACTGTGTAAGGGGAACGTCTTAAGAAAAAGGAAAATATAATAATAATAATAAATACTCTTTATTGTACACCACAAAGAAACATTATAAAAAAAGTGATACATACAAAGAAAGATGTACAAAGGCGGTCTTATCGCTAAGAACGATTCCTTCCAGACAACCTTTGGGCATAGAACATAGCGTAGAAAAAGAGAAGCGGTAGGGAAGTGTACAAACAGTTGATAAAGAATATAGTATGTATGTAAATACGATATGTATATAAATATAGTATGTATGTTCCAGATTTTTTTTTTGTTTTCTTCCGTTTAAATATTAGTTAATTTTCACTCAGTGATACCAAAAAACTCACACTCACTCACTCAGATAATTTTTGAAATCGATCCTGTAGCTATTTAATTATATTACAAAAAAAAAAAAACAAAATCTAATCTTTATAACATTAATACAGATGAAGTTAATATGAATTTTAATATGAAAAATTTAAACGGTAATCTTCGACTTTAGGTAAAACTTTTCTAATACAATTTCAGTAAGGACTGCGGAATAATTTGACAGAAATGAAGAACAAAGTCGTGGCGCAATGCCAGGCTACTTTTTTTTTCGAAAATAAGGCACGTTTCTTATTGTGTACTATATTTTAAATGAAGGAGACGAAAATGGTGTGATGTCCCTTATCCACCATTGAAAAGGGAGGATCTCCTGACCAGACGGGAGTTATGTCTGGTGGGCTACTGACAACGGTTGTTGTCGGGTTCTTGTATATATATATACTCAATCACTTTGATAACTTTGATAGCGCGATGTAGGATACGTCAGTTTCCTTTAATTTTTATGTTGCGAGATAGACAGATAGACATAGAGATGTCGCTACAAATATAATAAATAACGCTGAAAATATCATAAGCTCATTTTTTTTAACACATAAGTTCTATTGTTTTTTATTATACATTTCAGCCTGTAACACCCCAATGCTGGACCTCTTTCTCCAAGTAGGAAAAGAATTGGAGCTTAATCAACCAAGGTGCTCGACTGCGAGTTGGCGGATATATTCCCTACTACGAGTAACGATCGCTATTATTTGTATTTATATACAACTGGGGTCGATAACTCAACGTGCTCTGCGAGGCACGACAGGGAGATCCAGCGATGTCTGCTTATTAAATGAAAAAAAGAAAAAAAAATCACTTTGCTATAAATAGCTATACGGTGAAGTGTCAGTCTAATCTAGTGGCGCGTGGCGGCAGGACGAGGAACATAGCGTGCTTGGTTTTTCGTCGTCTGATTACATCGCATCGAGCCGACATGTTGTGTTCTTGCCAAGCATTGGTGTATTGAACCATTGGCCTTTAAGACTTTTGAGGAATAAATCTTTATCCCTCTTTAATTTGCCGTTTATTACAAGGGGGCTTTGACCAATACCTTCGAGCTTAGGTATATTCATTGTATGTGAATAATAATTCTTCAAGGAAATTTTGTTGCGATAATTGTAAAACTAAATTTAAACGAAATATACATTAAAATTGTTTGTTGTAAATGACGCCGCGTTGGCGCAACGGTCACAGCCATGGATTGTACCTGTTGCGCTGGCGGTTGCGGATTCGATCCCCGCACATGACAAACATTTGTATTGGCCATACAGGTGTTTGCCGTGGTCTGGGTGTTTGTGCAGTCCTTGTGGATCTCCCCACCGTGCCTCGGAGAGCACGTCAAGCCGTCGGTCCCGGTTGTTATCATGTACACCTGATAGCGATCGTTACTCATAGTAGGGATTATATCCGCCAACCCGCATTGAAGCGGCGTGGTGGGTTAAGCTCTGATCCTTCTCCTACATGGGGAAAGAGGCCTATGCCCAGTAGTGGGATATTACAGGCTGAAGCATATACATTAAAATTATAAAACAAAATAATTCGCTGTTTCAATTTAAAATGAATTCCCTAATTATTTCATAATTTCCAATATTATTTTAGATTACCCTTTATAAACCCCACGAACTGTCCACAAACAACTGATTCATAATATAAATGAACAACATTTCTAGCTTAAGTGTCCACAAACATTAGACCGTACTATAGAGGTCAATTTCCGTGACCCAAAAGGTAAATCGTAAAGCTGTGGCGACCTATAAAGTCGCCCTGCAAAGTCATAACGCCCTTCAGGGCTACTCTACGTCAGGACATTGTATATGCCATTTCTTTATTTTTATTTATTTTTCAATATATTATAATATACACACTTACGGTCTATTTTTACGGTAAGCAATTTAATTTGTTTATTTTATGTTTAGGAAATTGTTGGTTACTTTATTTTGTCTTTTTTACCTTTCGAATATCTCAGATAATAAGACAATGTCATCAGGGTCTCATTATTAATATTTAGGTATTTTTAAAAATGCTTTTTAAAAATATATTATATTTTTTTATTTATTTACAAAAATTTGCACTTATTGGCAAAGGTTTTTGTAGGAGAACAGAGATAATTTTGATTTAAATAAATAAAGAAATATATATATAAAATATGTCATATACCACATGACTTAACGTAAACATAACCTTTATCTCATTTTCCTTAATAGGCATTCAAGTCAATAGCTGTATGGTGTCTCTTTCACATCTCATAAACTTGAGCGGGAAGAAAATACATCAAGAGAAAAATACGACCAAATTGAGGCAAATAGTAATAAATTACTTGTATATTTGACATCATTTAATGTTACGATCAGTCGTAAAGATGAGGTCGATGGCTTTTTCTGCTCTACATTTTACTTAAGAGAGATGTACTGTGTTTGAGAATATCATTACAGCCTATATAGTCCACTGCTGGACATAGGCCTCCACAAGTTTACGCCAAAAATAACGTGAACTCATGTGTTTTGCCCATAGTCACCACGCTGGGCAGGCGGGTTGGTGACCGCAGTACTGGCTTTGTCGCACCGAAGACGCTGCTGCCCGTCTTCGGCCTGTGTATTTCAAAGCCAGCAGTTGGATGGTTATCCCGCCACCGGTCGGCTTTTTAAGTTCCAAAGTGGTAGCGGAACTGTGTTATCCCTTAGTCGCCTCTTACGACACCCACGGGAAGAGAGGGGGTGTCTATATTCTTTAGTACCGTAGCCACACAGTACTTACAGTGTTTGAGAATAAGTCGTAGTTATTTCGTACAGGTACCTAGGATATTGATTGATCGATTGGTTCATCCTTTAACATCGTACCACTGGACATAGGCCTCTTTCTTTATTTGGGAGAAGGTTCGAAGGTTATTCTACCAAGCTGCTCCACTGCAGGAGGGTGCATGTTAGGTGATTATGGTGTCCCTGTCCAGAACTTTCATCTTCATTCAAATTTCACACGAACAATGTCTGTTAAGTCAGGTAGATATCTATAGCAAATATCAGCCACGGGCTCAAAGGACTAAATCATTGCTCTATAATATAAATTAATAAATAATATCCGCTGCACGTGGACCACTCAATCATCCCAAAAACCTTGGTATTTATAAAATGAAATCCTAATAATTCAACAAATGTTGCGTTACAAAGACCTCTCCAAACGTTATCAAAACAATTATTCACATATCAAGGCACGCGATCCTTTAGTGGACGGTAAAAACGTAAATTTTCCGATCGTAATCTTTATAAATTATTTCAACGATTTATTCTATAAACTATTTAATAACTTTGACATGTAGTATTGATAAGTATTATTGTTTTGATTACTGAGAAATTAAGTAATAAAACTATGAACGTTGTAATTTAAATGGGCCTATTGTTTCGATATTAAATTTTCTATTTAACAATCTTAATTAATTATATGGAGAGGTCTTATTTATTAATTTTACTCCTACTTCGCCACTAAAAGCTTTATAACTCAGAATTTAGTTCAGTTACAAAATATTACTCTATAATTAATCGAAGCTCAGCTAAAATAATACGCCTCAGCCTGTAATATTCCACTGCTGGGCATATGTCTCTTTCACCATGTAGGAGAAGGATCAGAGCTTTATCCACCACGCTGCTCCAATGCGGGTTGGCCGACGACTTAACGTGCTCTCCGAGGTACAGTGAGGAGACCCACAAGGACTGCACAAACACCCAGACCACGGCAAACATCTATATGGCCAATAGGAATGCTTGTCATGTGCGGGGATCGAACCCGCAACCACCAACACAATCGTCAGAAACTAGTGCTGTGACCGTTGCGCCAAAGACTCGTTGCGCCAAAGCTAAAATAATAACTATTATGTAATCTGGAAACCGCTAGAATTTAATTAGTAGGCGGAAAAAGATTCAAAAACTTTACTAAAAAAGGTTAAACGATTCATCTAAGTAGATCTAAATTAGTCTCTACATGAGAATTCTCAAATTATTATATGACAAAGTTTGCACTAAACCTATCAATAAGTAAACTATAGAATTTCACACATCAACAACGCAGCCAACTTGCCCCCATAATTGGCACAAGACCACTCAAGAGCAATACAAACTCACGAAACCGGAAAAACATTATGGCGATCTAATTCTGTTTATATTTGTGCCATGCGGAAGTCGAAAGCTGCTAGCTTTTTGCACTGCTTCAACTGCCACGTGTCGACTCGTGAATCAGGAATAAAAACCCTGATCCTTGCGGCACACCTGCTCGAAAATCCAAGATAATGCACCTGGTACGACCAAAAATGATCTCTATTGCCCTAGATGTAGAAGGGATGTAGGGTGAACAGTTTTGTTGTGCGGTATGAGAGTATTCGGCAGGAAGAGGGTGTCTATTGAATTATATTTAGTCGTGGTTCCTTTTGGGCTGATTGAATGAACGATATGCGACAAGGTGCGCGGACACGCTCCGGTCTGTGATATACCTTTATATCTTGAGGGATTTGGAGTATTGTGGTCTGATGCGTGTGCCTCATGATATTACAAATATTTTTTTTACCTAATAATCTTACACTTGACCAAAATCAGCAAAGTTGTCAAAAGTGTGCCTTTGACTGTGAACTAACCTTCCCTCTTTTATTTATATATATTATTACTAGCTGCTGCCCACGACGTTGTCTGCGTGAACGCTATACAGCACCAAAAATATCTACGATTATACCTTTTAAAATATCCCGTTCCTTCTTTATATTTCATATCTACAGAAAAATCTCATAGATGGCGCTGCTTTAAAATTGCCTTCTCTATTTATATTCATTTAATTATGTTTATCGGCTTAGTTACTTATATTGCGTGATTTTTATAGTGTAAAGCTAGCTTATATACCATGGTTATTAACATAATAACAACAACATTCAAATATGCGTCGTTAGATTACACGTTGTTATAGAATGCGTTGAGGAAATAAAGGTTCACTGCTCGCTCCCGGTAGGTGATAGCGAGATAATATGTAGCCTATATGTTGACCCGACTTCTTAATAATTTTCGTGCCAATTTGAAGTAAATCCATGCGGTAATTTTTGAGTTTATCCCGGACATACATACAGACAAACAGACAAAAATTCTAAAAACTATATTTTTGGCTTCGGTATCGATTGTAAATCACACCCCAAGTATTCTTTTAAAAAAATATTCAATGTACAGTTTTGACTTTCCTACCATTTTATTATATGTATAGATATATATAATTTAACCGTATTCTTTTTTGTTTTAGTTAAGTTTCTTTTATTTCCTTTATTACATAGTAACAAATTATAATAAATTGTTTATTTTTTGTACAGTAATAACAATTAGTTCTCTTCGTAAGTACTGCGTGTCAAAGGAAAATAAAGGAATATTATTAATTGTTACCTTTTAATTCATTTAATTATGTAAAAGACTAACTATTTGTTTCAACTTCGTCTGCGCAGAATTAAGGAAGTGTCCTTAATATTTGTTAAGACAATTATTATGTACATATCATGTATTTATGACAGTAATCATGCATAACATTGAAAAAACGAGTGTGTTTAAACCACACGACTGACGTAAAACTTATTTAGCTCCATCTCACTTATATTTATCTCTTGCCTACCGTTATCATTCGACACACCCGATCACACTTCTCGTAACGCTCTCGTCACGCATTCACCAGCTTACTCTCCAAGTCAGGCGTTTTCTAGAGTTTAAGTTGAACTCCCAAACAAATTAGTTTTGCAAGTGTAAGTCAGTAAGAAGATATAATATGGATCACTACTTTGAAAAGGCACGTGTCCCATACAGAGTTAGGAATTGTTTTAATTTGTAATTTTGTATAATTTTTATAGTTGTAAATTTCGATACCTAGTAAATGTGATAGGCGGACGGATAGACATCAAAATATTTTCATTAAGATTCTTTGAAATACTCAAAAACATAATCGAAATTTTTTTTTGAATAAGAAATGTATTGACGAAGTTGTATGACGTAACGCTAACTCAACGCTATGAGAATGAGAGCAGAGATTATCCCCTTTTCCTCCAAAAAAACAACTATCCAAAAAGATGATTCAAATGCAGCAAGCATTATATTTGCTACGTCTGCAGTACTTTAGTACTTTCATAACACGATTCAGCCTGTATCCCACTGCTGGGCATAGGCCTCTTTCCTCCGTGTATTACAAAGATACTTCATAGCAAACTTTCTACGCAAACATTCCACATCCAAGCACGTGCTATCCGCCGCTTGTTATTATCCTCATTTATCTAAATTTAATCTCCAGTAACACGCCACCTTCCCCTCGACAGAACCAAACACTACAATTCTAAGTCTTGCCCCAATTAAATTAAGGATTAAAACCTTTATTGATATCAGCAAAACATCTTTTCCTTATTGCAACCCCCCAAAATCAAAAACAAACTCGATTTACGCTTGAAAATCAAGCTTATAGCTCCTATGATTATTTAAATAAGGGCGATGGTTGATCGCTTTTTTGTTTCAAAAGTGTAATTCTTAGTTTGTAATGTGTTGCTACGGGGTGCGCACAAAAAAGGCAGTTTTCCTTCGTCCCTGCGCGCGCGCAACAGATGGCGTACAGGGGCATTGACTCCTTAAACACAATTTTTTTTTCTTTAAATCGCGACCCCTAAATGCGGTTAGGAAATTATAATGCGGCCTCGTTTAATTTGGCGTAAGTAATGGATCTGCGGCTCGGCTTTATTTGAAGGTACACGGCTAAATGACGAAAAACGCTTTTGTGTCTTGTTCTTAAACGTCTACTTAGTGTTGTTAGTGCTTAAAGCGCTTTCGGTTCTGTGAAGACTGCACGAGCTTGATGCTTTGATCAGCGCTCGTAAAAAATTTTTTTATTAATTTTTTAAATTATCAATGAAACATAATAACAAATTCACAGTAACAAGTAACAAAAGACGTACTCGTCGTCTCTACGAGAAACTCGTGTAGTTTACGTTTCATAAAGTAAAAGATCAATTTCAGTAACAGTTAAAAATAAACTAACAAATAAATAAACAAAATTAGTTAATTTATTTATTTATAATTATGTTATTATATTTGTAAATACAAACATATATTGAAAGAAATGGCAACACGATAACGTTACTACGTAACTTACGTAAAAACATGAAAAAAATTTAAACAAAGTGGTTTTTGTTATTTTGTCTTAAATACCTTTTTTTACCGACTTCAAAAAAGAAATAGGTTACTCAATTCGACCGTATATATGATGATGGGATCCCAGAGAAATCGAGGGAAACTCGAAAATCCGCATAACTTTTTACTGGTTTTTTTTTTTTACCGATTTTGATGATTTTTAATTTAATCGAAAGCCGATTTTTTTCGTCTACCTACGTTGTATTACTTGTCGGTATAATTGAAGTCGGTTGTTTTTCGTTTGCCTGCAAACACAATTATTGCCATCTCAATAGATTATTTCATAGAAACGGTATATTTTTTATTTAGACTATCAAAATATATGTTACGTCCATGTCAATTATTTTGTGGATTTAAGTGATAACGTCGCCTGCATTGCGCTGAACTGCACTCAATGTCAGGTGTATTTAACCGCATTGCGTTAATTTTTTCTTCAGTTTGTTTCAGTTTTTTATTTGAAGTAAAACCTCTTTACGTACGCTTCACTTAGGGAATAGAACTCTAACCTGATAAACAGTAGTCAATTAAGAACGAAATATAGTTTTTTACCGACTTCAAAAAACGAGGAGGTTACTCAATTCGACCGTATATACTCGTATATATTTTTTATGTGTGTTCGGGGATAACTTCTTCGTTTATAAACCTATTTTGATAATTCTTTTTTTGTTTGATATCCCAAGTATAGTACCATGGTAAGGAAACCAGGTTCTGATAATGGAATCCTAGAGAAATCGAGGGAAACCCTCAAAAATCGTAGAGAAGACTAGTGCGTTTGTTAATTTTTTTCGTCTACTTTACGTTGTATTGCTTGTCGATGTAATTGAAGTCGTTTTTTTTCGTTTGCGAGCAAACACAATTTTTGATATCATCATTTGGTGCTTTCGTTTTCCTTGTCGATTTTTATGCAGACGATGTTTTGTTTTATTTTTAGTTTGAAAGTCTAATTTGTGAGCCTCTATGAGATGCACGCTACCGTTTATACGTATTTTTGCAAATTTTTTAAATCTTAACATTTCGTGGCCACCGCAATCATGTTATTATGCAGAAAACGAACAGACAGATACGTAGTTAGGAGATTCGAAATTCTTATTTGTTGTTAAGATGAAGAGTGACCATAATGTTTTGAAAATAAATACAGATATTCTAGATTTAGAGATATTTAATAGTTTTTTCTTTTTCGGTAATTCTTTGTATGAATTGTTATGACACTACACAACTAACGGGAGGAATGATTTGTTCGTTGTTGATTTATTCTAAAAGAGCTTAATAAACTAATTTTGACATGTTATTACAACCAGAAAGTTTTATTGATCTATAAGTATTATGTTACGAAAACCTTAATAACTTATAAGAGCAAAAAATTAACAAAATGGTGTACCTCGTAGAAACATTGTGGTCACATCTTACTTCATAATGGCATTGTAGAACAATTTAAGTCACCATTAAAGAAGTCATAAATGTTAGTAAAATAAAATAATAAATATTCGAGAACAAAAATCATGGCAACATTGATACAATTATTAAACTCGGAATTGTTATGCGCGGGTAACACTTACGTAAGGCACGCGATCGGCGAGCGAAATTATAGAATCACGAATCGATTGAACTAAGTTCGGTTTTTTTACTCATTACTTTCAAAGTTACATACATTACTCGAAGTTTGATTTTATGTGCAAATGTGATTCATTAAAATTGATTAATATTTTCATTTCTTTCTAGTTTCGTGAAAAATTCAAAAGTTCATTTTAATGTGATTTTTATTCAATATTATACTATACAGTATATACTTTTTTTTGTTATTATTATTATTTTTTCTTGCTTGTTTCTTATTCTTTTATGTTACATGTATTGTTTTTGGTTGTACAATAAAGTACAATACAATATTTGTTTTGTATTGTATTGTACAGTTAAGAAAATAGAGACAGAAAAGAAAATACGTGAGAGTATGTGAATTATTTTACGATCTTTTCATCTTTTTTTGAGCATATTTTTCATGACGACATTGCATTTTACGTTGGTTATCAATAAATGATTTTGTTTCGTGAAATATCAAACTCAGATTGTGACAGCGACTTTAATTCTGTATTTGGATGTACGAAGTAGTCCGTACATAACTCTATAAAATGTACAAACAACTCCGTAGTTTTATCGTAAAAGAGTTGCAATACCCATCAATCCATGAGACTTTTCCATCTTACAATCTCTACTCGTGATATATACGCGTATGTGTAGTTGATGTAATCATACAACAACACACGTTTATTAACAATAAACACGTCTGTATTGAAACAATAAAATATAAGAGAAGTGTTTGATTGTTGAGTTTTTAACAGTTTTTCAATTATTAAAATCTACATAGTCAAGTAGGCAAGGATTGAGCTATGTATATACAATTATAGGCAGGTCTATATACATGTACGATTATTAAAAGAAAATTAGGTTAAGAACAGCGTCGGCTAATGTTGTATAGGTTTTAATCCTGAGTGTGGTATACTTGAGGTGTGCCTCCAGTATTTGTTCGCTACCATCTGGCAGACAGTGGAGCCAGCTGCGGCAGCTGCGGGCTTTTTGTGGGCACGAGCGTCAAGTTGAGTGAATTTGCATGTCTACTGAAATTGCGGTTCTCCCGTTTATCACTTACGGCCGTTTTCCATAAGCTATCTATCTCTGATTTTGGCTAATAGCGATAGGTTTTTGACATAATTTGTATGGAGCTTACGTTAAAACGGATAAGACGGACGTAAGCGGATCAGGAATAGATAGAGTATGATGAAACAACAATGTAACGTTAGGACATCTGACACCTCAGTTCTCCCATGATCATGGTTGCTGCAAAGTATCCAAAACGTCGGGCGTGTAAAAAACTTAATGAACCGAAAAAAAATTCAAAAAAGTTGTTTCATTATGAGTGAAATTCGCGGAAACATTAGAAAACTATATAAATATAATATTGAAACACTACTGTACTGTTACTGCATTGAGATTTGTGCATATTGATGTTTACGTGTCATTTGTTAGCTGTATACAGGTCTGGATAGACATTTTTCGATGTATGTGCGTAGAATAGTTCATTATTGAATAATTATTCTGTGGTATTTTGCGATTGGAGATATATTTTTTTGTGATCAATTTCTGGTGATAGTTATATGTGTTTTGTTATAGTTTTTTTTTTAAGTTTTACTAGTAAGATGCTATATTATTAATTCATTTTTATATCATTATGACGTATTTAAAACAGTACCTATTACATCACGTCGGTTAAAAGACCCATTTTTAAAATCAACATCAGGAAGTCATTGAATAACCATCGATCTACCATTTTGAAGAATTGTGACAGTAGAATTTGCTGAAGGTAACGTTAAATCTTTAGATGTTTATTCAAAAATACTATGTAGTAAGTAATGTTGTTATTTGTTAATTTTATTCGTTGATTTTTTTTATGTCACTAGGTCGGCAAACAAGCGTACGGCTCACCTGATGGTAAGAGATTACCGTAGCTTATAGACGCCTGCAACACCAGAAGTATCGCAAACGCGTTGCCGACCAAATCCCCAATCCCCC